>NC_050515.1:30194455-30205732 GCF_002922805.2 Oryzias melastigma | reverse complement strand
GACTAATTTAGTTTACTGAGGAATTTTAGACTATTTTGGAGTTTAGCTAGTATTTAAGTAACACACTCATATTTTGTAAAATTAGAACATATTAGGGATTTTTAAGCAATCTTACAATTTTTCAGTAATTTCAGTCAACTTCAGCGCTATTTTATAGTTCTTTTGCAAACAATTTACAGTTTTTTTAGTAAATTTAAGATTTTGCCAATACCTTTCTCATTTTCAGCGGTTCCCTTCAGCATCTTCAGCGACTACTTTCAGCAAAAAGCATTCATACTAGCATTATTGAAGGTAATGCAACTTTTCTAGTTACATATAAAATTTATATTGAAGGCATATGTGTATCAATATTTGAGAAACTTAAAAGTATTTTAAGTGCACCTTTCTGTCTGAAAATACAGTAGATGCTTTTAAAAGGAAAAATATCCCCAACTTCATACCTTTTAATAGCGCTGAAGACCAGAGCTGAACAGACATGTCAGGAATCTTGCTAGCCAACTGCATGGCAGGCACAACCATGTTGTTACTTTCCTAAAAGGAAAAAAAGAAAATACGGCAAGAGGATTTTATCATCTGAATCAGCCTCACAACAGCATTCCATAAAACAGATCTTCCAGTATTCTCAGTTCGTTTATCCCACTGACCCTGTGGTTTCCCAGGACGTAGAAGATGTGGCCCAGCAGAACCAGAGAGCAGGCGGTCAGTCGGTTCAGATCCTCAGCATTAGACATCTTCAAAGTTTCCCTCAGAAAACGCCTGAGAGGAAAATGAAAGTAGGTACAAAGCAGATGGAGTTCCCGTCACACTCGGGGTTCGAGCCTTACTTCGCCTCGTTGTAGCGACCCTGAAAGAAGGAGAGGAGGCCCCGGATGTAGAAAGCTGCAGCGCGGAGGCAGTGGGAGCTGGAGAAAGATCATACAAGAAAAGAGAATCCAGAGTTCTTAACACAAATCTGTATACGGAACTGAATCTTTTAAAGCTTTGGTAGAATTTCTTACCTTACGGGGAAGTTATGATCAGGATTTATTCTCTCCAGCAGACTGTAAAGCTGAAGGAAAATGGAAACAACTTCATCAAATAAATTCAGACAAGGATTACTTCTGTTGTTACAGTATACATGAGTAAAATAAGCTTCCAAAAAAGACATCTGTGATCATCTTGAATTAGAGCTCACTGGTGCCCTCTGGTGGAGAAACGATGAAACAGCAAAACTACCCCAGAAAACATTCAAGAGATTCACAATTTTGACCGAATTTAACCTCTCACTGGAGGATAAAAGCATCAGATAATATCACATATAAAGAACCTATTGAAAGTATTTAATCAAAGCAATATAGCATGACATAAAACATACTCATGTATGTTGCTAGTCAAGCACAGAAAGTTGCAGCCTTCACTAACCTCCTGGTGTCGGTTTCCTTCTCGTATGTACACACTGGCCAAGTTGGTTACAATGTATGTCCAGAGCTCCTGGTGTGTGGTGAGCTTCAACACAACGAGTAATGACAACACAGTTGAAGCAACAAGCAGCAAGGTCAACCAAAACAGACGAGGATACGTGACGGTGAGAAACAAGCATGGACTCACCCGCAAAGCTGTGGTAAACTGAGCTTCTGCGTTATCCATGCAGTTCACCGAGATGCAGTACAGACCCTGAGACAGGAGAACAGCAGCGTTCCTGTTAAACCTGATCTCTGTGCTCCAACATTCCTCAGGAGAAGGGATGCAACGACTCAGTCAAGCCACGATTTGATTCAGTTTTAAAGTCACAACTTCAATTTTTTTAACACAATAAATTAAAGGGATTTTAAGGTCAAGTCTGTTTCTCTCAAACTGCTTTCCTACTAACAGAAATGACTCAATACAAATAAACTATTGTATACAATACTGAAAAGATCACAAATCCTTTCCACTCCGTTCCTGCTCAGCGCAACCCCCCATCCACACTCACCACAAATGAACGTTCACGCACAGCTTGCAGACAAAAAAGACGGAGAGCTAATGAGAGTTCATATAAAAGAGCACGGCTCCCAGGAAGGAGTCAGAAGAGAAACAGTCGTGAAGCTGCGTCGTCATCATGACTGTTGTCACGGTAGATTGATGAAAGTTGAAGTAAAGTTGCTGTGAAAATGTAAAATTGCAGATTGAGGAACAAATCTCGGCTTTCCTTGAATTTGCTTTATTAGTTGCGATCGCAGCATCCTGAAATTCTGGAGGGATTAACGTATGTGAAACTTTTAAATCTAAAGGAACTGTGAGAATTTCCCAGGAGGGAAGCACAGATGAAGAAATGTCACCTGCTCTGCATTTCTACATTTCGGCACAGGCCCAGACAAAACGATTTTTTAATTATCTGCATCAATGAACATGTTGAAGAGTTTTTAAACCGTTTTTTGCTGATTAACAAAGAATGGTAACATCCTTACTCAGGAGCCTTTCAATGACGTCACAATGGCTTCCAGCTTTACCTCAAGCAACTACACACATGATGAAAGCTGTGGTTCTAATTGGAGCTGCATTAAAAAACTCATGATTTAAAATTGATTTCATCTCTATAGTCATGTAAGGATTCTTCATAAATTGGTTAAAAACTGATTCAAACTCGACAACATGTTCATCGATTCAGAAAATGTAAAAATCGGTTTGTCTCGGCCTGGGCCTAAATGTAGAAATGTAGAACAGATGACACTTCTTCATGCAGGCTGGTTGTGTGTGGCTGTTGTAGACTGGCTGCGTGTTCATCTGCACTTCCCTCCCAGGAAATTCCTGCAGCTCCTTCAGATTTAAAAGTTTCACATAAGTCAGTCCCTCAAGGATGTTGGGATGTTGTAATCGCAGCTATTAACACAAATTCAAGCAAAGCCGAGATTTGTTCTTCACCCTAAAACTTTACTTTGTCATGCAGCTTTGATCAATCCACTGTGACAACCGTCATGGGTGAAGGCGCGCTCTGCAAATGCTCGTCTTCTAACTCCTTCCCGGAGCCGTGCTCTTTTCATCAACTCTCCTTGGCTCTCAAGGGTCATTTGGGCTGAGTGCGAGCAAGCAGGCGCACAGCGAATTGGGGGGGTTGTGCTGAACGGGTGTGGAGCGGTCCGCCACACGGAGCACAACATGAACCGAGTATGAAAGGATTTGTGATCATTTCAGTATCATGTATAATAGTTTATTTGTATTGAAGCTTATCTGTTAGTAGGAAAACAGACAGTTTGATGAAAGGGGCGAAAAGAAAACAGACTTGGCCTTAAAATACCTTTAATTTATTATGTTGAGAAAATTTTGGGGGGGAAAATGGAAATCGCGACTTTAAAACAATCAAGCCGTGGCTGACTGAATCGTTACATCCCTTCTCTTTTCAGAAAATGGATTTGTTTAAAGCAGTTACTCGTATTTGTCAAACACAAACAGCTTTTCTCTGTATGTTTCTGTGAAATAATTGATAATTACAAACATTTCTTTCCACTAGCGACGTTTAAAGCTAATATTTAAACATCCTTTGGTGACATTTTGCTAAATATCTGATTGTGTTGACACGTCTCTATTGTGCACCAGCGTTTGGCTGAAGTCCTCTGGGCTGCTTTCCAATACTTACTAATAGCGTGTGCAGCTGAGCAGCGTGGTTGGTGAATAACCTGGGGGACTGTTGGCACAGCTGACAGACCTGTGAAATCTGAACAGAGAACAGAGAAGCGTTTCTTCCAGAACCTGCGGAGGCCTGCACATTCAGCTTCATGTCGCCACCTGAAACTCTCAGAGCTGCAGCTTCAGGGACGTTTTTAGAAGACCTGTTGTGAATAAAGGACAGAGGAGAGCATCTACCTCCTGGAGAGCAGTGGCTTTGTGGCCGGTGACGAGGCGACACATGATGATGTGCTCCAGCAGGATGACTTGAAACGTTGAGAGGATGGGGCTGCAGTCCAGCACTACGGAGGAGATTCAGACATTTACACTAAACAAGTCCTTACTGTGGGCAGGCTTCCCAGAACAAAACCTACTTTTTAGCTTCTCTAGTTGCATGAGCGCCTTGTCCGTGTACTTCTGAGCTTTCTCCAGGTAGCCAGCTTGCATGGAGTGCATGACCGTCACCTGCAAAAGGACCAGACTTCTCATGAATCGGTACGGGAAGGGTTTTATCTGAATACGCTCATGCTGTTCAATGCTTTCACAAGTCTTCACACTAAGAGTCATTTCAGGAAAATACCAACATTCAATGGTAGTGCTGCCACAAAAGATTATTTTAAGAGTTGACTAATCATTGATTATTTTTTTGGGTTAGTCAACTAATCGGGTCATGGATGTAAAGTACATGTCTGAACCACCATTAGCTTTAAACTAAAACTAGATATATAGCATTACCTGCCTTAATGCTAGTGTGAATGCTGTAAGCTGAATTATCCAGCTGAAAATGCTAGTGCTGATAGCTGAAGATGCTGAAATGGATAGTGAAAAAAGCTAAAGTTTATTGCTGAAAATGCTGAAGCTAAAAACGCCAGTTAAAATATTAGATGTTAGATGCCAAATTAGAGTAAAAACTGAAAAAAGCCTAAATTAGCCAAAACCGCTAGTATGGAGCTGAAATATTAGCTAAACTTCAAATTAGCTTAAAAAAACCTTCATAAATGCCAAAATAGTCCATAAGCTAGCAGAATGCCATGATAACGTCCAACTTTACTACACTCTGACTCCATATAATATAAAGTAACGACTAATCGACTATTAAATTAGTTGGTGACTATTTTAATAGTCGAATAATCGTGGCAGCTTTAAGTCACTGATTTTGTCTCTCCTTCCCTAAAGCAGTAATGTGGACTGACTTCAGAAGAATCAGACTTGGGCATTACCAAATACACCAGGACACACATGTGCTCCTTGGGCAGCCAGTGGAAGAGATCGGCAGGGTTGCTGGGTAGAATCTCGTCATCGTGGAGTGTAGAAATGGTCTGGATGCACTGCTGCAGCTGCTTCAAGCAAGGCTTCACGCTCTTCACCTGAAGAAACCGTTTGTAAAGCAAGGCCCGTTTTGTACCCGCCCCCTCCACGTCAACCGTTTCAGGACACAGCTCCCACCTGTCCAGCATCCAGGTAGTGAGTAACCTGCAGCACCAGGAAGAAGACCCTCAGAGACTCCTTCTGGATGGGGTTTCCCTGCCAGTTTTCCACGATCGTTCCACACAGGGAGAGAAGAGGATGCACCTCCCCGAGCTTCCGCTCCATTAGAAGCAACTGAAGAGGAGAGACAAATGTACAGCAATCAGTTTCTGAGAGTACCTGAGAGCAGCAGTCCCAACCCTTTTCAGGCACAGACGGTTTAAATTGGAGAATGTTTTCACGGACCGGTCCAAAGTTGGTATTTTTCAGCTTCTGGTTTATGAAAATCTATTTTCAAAATAAAATGCTACTACAATAAGTTTTGTTTAAAAATGTCTAAAAATACAAGTATATAATTTTTATGCAGATGATGAAGATTCACTGAAACAAAGTTGTTGATTTGTAGATGAAGTTTCTGATTTGAAAACATTACATAAACATAAAATGTCTTTTTAACACAAACAGGTTGATGATATTTTGTCTTAACATGAATCCTCATTTATTGGGTATTTTTCAACACAAAGAAACATTTTCTGAGCTAATGTTTCTGAACGAATTCTAATTCAACCTTTCTGAAGGAAAATTCTCATAAATATCTTCTACAAGTTTCCACAAATCTGAAACTTTATTTGATTGAATCTTCATTCTCAGTAGAATGTTTGTGGCTGTTTGGCACGTTCTGATGAAGATGTTCCCTTTAACGTCAACATGGAGCCTAACAACCGGAGTCTAGCTTCAGCTCCAACTTTGCAACCACGTATTAGACAGAGCCGCTTCTGCTACACGAGAACTGCCTCGCTAATTCTGCTGCATGTCGGGTAAATCTCCTGGTTTTGTCAGTAAACAGCAGTTTGTTGTTCTCTGAAGTCAGAGGCTCGTCTCAGGCTACCAATGAAATACATTCTAATGTTCTTATGTATGAAACAAACTTGAGACAAAAACCTGCTGGACTGTAGGAGAACATGGTTCAACTATGACTGAACAACCGGGACGTCTCATCGACAGACCCTCTGTTTTCATGACTGACATGCTGCATTTTAAGGTGACAATGTTTAAATAGACACGGGCTTTTCACACACAAAACATCCAAACCTCAACCCCACTAAGACCCTGATGAGTGATGAACTTTAATACAAGATCCATTGATAATACAAGATCTTGGTGAAAGCTGATCTAAACATCTAATGAGCAAAATTGCAGATAACATTACAAAGATTCCACAGCAAAATATGTTTTATGATCAAACAAACGACTGATCACTTTTTATGGGGTAACAGTAGTTAAAAGATACTTCATTCCAAAGAAATATGAACACTCACCATTCCTTTACTGAGAAGAAATAAAGCCCTTTAAAAAGAAAAAAGGAAGACATTAGAAATCTAGAACATCATGAGATCCTTGGAACATTGAACCACATAGACAGAGTTTGGTTGACTTGTTCTATTTTGATATTGGCTTGTTTGAGGCTAAACCAACTGAATCAGATCCAGGTTTGAGCTTCAGACTGTTCTGGCCTCACAGCTCTCTAAAATGTAAAAGATACACACCAAAACAATGAAAAATATCGCCTTTTCATTCATCTCTTTGTCCAGGACAGCCTGTAAGTTGAATGAGACTGAGAAGTACTGCAGTACATGTCAAACCAGGCTAAACCAACACGTTTACTACCTGATGCTGCTAAAATTCACCTGTATTTGATGACAGCTATAAGCTTAGGCTGCTACACTTTTAGCTTCATGTGTTTGAACAGAAGTTTACTCTGGAACAAGAAGATAGTTTGGTTTTAACTTGAAACAGAGAGAGGACTGCAGATTTAAACACAAACATGCTCGTTTCTCATTGACAAACACTAGAATGGATAACCTGAAAAGAGCAGAACAGCCTGTGTGAACAGCAGTACTGTACTATGTCTTCTAAACCAAAAGTAAAAAATAAAAGTGTATTCAAGTGATGCAAAGAACAGCTATTTGTAGAGCTGAATATGGTTAATAATTTCCAGAAACGATTCAATTCTGATTTGTTTTTTATCCTTTTGATCCTTTTAATTCAATTCTGAGTTTACATATTTATACACATTTGTTTAGAAATACATTAATAATCTACTATATGTTTTGAATATATTGATATTAATCTGATCCAGTTCACATACTATAAATGTATCAGTGAAATAATGAGATTGTTAATATCATCCAGTGTTACATGGATTCTCTAAAGGAGAAGTTCTAACTAAAATGTTCAGATAATTAACATGTAAACATTGTTCTGTTTCTCCTGGAGGACGTTTCAGTTTGACCACTAGGTGGAGATCACACTATAGCATTACATCTTATTCCAGAAGAAAAAGGAAGGGAAAAAAGTATGTTTTAGTCCACAAATGGTTACTTTAAAACTATTTCCTTAAAAAAGTCCCACTCAATCACATTTTGATCCATTTTCAAAACATTGGTCTTCATTATGAAGATGCTGTTTTTAACCTACATCAACAAACCTGCCTTTTTCTAGGACATAGTTTCTGCAGAGCAGCAGTACCTCAATTAGAATTGTGAGCTGTTGGTGCAGAGTAAGCCTCATTTCCCATCATCCCTTTGCTTACACTCTTTGTCACTAGCTTATAGCTCTTCATACTCCTAACTTATCATTAGCGGTACAACAAAAGTGTTGAGCTTCATCAGAGCCGTCCAGCTGTACAGCTTAGGTCCAGATTCCAGCTCAGATGAGGAAAACAAAGACGTTCATGGATCTATTTGTCTGACAGTGGTTGATCAGAATGGAGAGGAGCAGGAAGACTTTGGGCTGCAGATTGTAGTTTCTACATCACAGCTACAACCTTTTTCGTACAGCATTTTTATCTGCTCCTGATTCACAGTAATTTGAAAAAAGAAATGCTTAGAAGTCACATTTTAAGCTTATTCTACGTTGCCTTTTATAATCAGAAAATATCCCAAGAACTTGCTAAAAACATGGAATACACATTTTTATTGGAGTGTGTCTTTAACATCTACACATCTCTATACTGTGTGAAGTACACAAACAGTCCTTTGGAGTACCTGGTATATTCGGAGCCCACCACTCTGGCATATTCAGCTCCAACACCGAGAAGGTCACAAGCAGACACCAAGTCCTTCTCCAACGTGTGAAGTTGCTAAAACATCAAGAGAAGAGACAGGTAAGTGAACGTTAGTCTGGTAGAAAGACTTTGAACAACATCAATCAATACATAACTAATATTACGAATAAAGAAAACAATACACACAGCAACTAGTTTTGGTAAACTTGGTTGATCTACAGCAGGGGTCCCAAACTACGGCCCGGGGGCCGGTTCTGAGCTATCTATCCATCTATCTGGCCAATCGAGCCCCACGTAGAACGTGACTTTTTATTCCATCCTTCTGGAGTCTGAACTATGATTGAAGAATATTCAGAATATTCATTCAATTTCTAAAATGTTTTTGTAATTATTTTTTACTGTGAAGATTACAGAAATGAACTATACAGCATTACCTGTGATAATGCTAGTGTGAATGCTGCAAGCTGAATGTGGCTAATGAAGATGCTGGTGCTGATAGATGAAGAGGGCTAAAGCTGGTAACATAACATGGTTTGTAAGGGCGGTAACACCAGTAACCTCTCCAAACAAACTAACATACACCAGATTCTAGTGGAGAGGTGCACAGCGTCTGACCGTCCAGGTGAGACATCTAGCAGTGGTATTGATCCAACAGGTGTGTATGCTAGAGGTACACATGTGGAGCACGTGATTAAAGTGCAAAGAAAAGCGCAGGAAACTTTAAAAAAAAAAAGGAGGGCGAATGAATATGGATACACTGTAAAAATAATTCTATTATAATATTAACAGGCTGAACGTTCACGTCGTGCCTCAATAATAATAAATTATCTGACATAAAATGAATTCAAATGCAGCATTATGAATTTCTGTTTCCACATTTATTGCTCCTTGAAGTGAGAAGGTTATTGATGTACTCTGCATTTTAGTTCTATCTGAAGCTTTGTTTTTATTAGTCACCTTAAAACGTACGTAATTATTTTAAAGACAGTATTTATTGATCATTTTATTTTAATGTTGGATAGAGCATTAAATGAACATATTGTGTTTTAAGTTGTTCTAAAAGGTTTTGAAGAAAATAAAAGACACTTGTTTTAAAAACAGTTACATATCCTAGATAACAAAGGTTATATATTGATTATTGCAATGTTGGCCATGCGATATCGTGAGTCATGTATCAGGAATCGCATTATATCGTGAGTTACCCTGAGATTCCCAGCTCTATTTTTGAATACCAAAAATACAAGCAGTAACGTCCTGAACGTTTTGATACCATGATGCTGAAACCACTGAAAGTGTGATTGAGCTTTTACATGCTGAAAGACCTCCAGAAAGGAGCAGGAGGATCACTGTAGGTTGAATGATTTCTGAATAATCATACAACCAAATGTGTCTATGTGTACCACTCTGGAAAACCGTTTAGGCTGTGATTTTAACACGTTTCCTGTTAGCCTACAAACCGACCCTGACCCCCATCTGAGAAGAAACCAGTTCTGTGGCTGTCACGAGACAAAGTTTGGGGAGCCCTGCTCTACAGGGCCGACCCGGTCTATGATCCAGTGCTACATACCGCTAACTGGAACAGCAGTCTGCAGTGCCAGTACGGAGTCTGCTGGGAGATCTGGATGGCTTTCCGCAGCAGAGGCTTTGCAGAGTCCACCATGTTCTGAAATCAGATTGGAAAAGATTAATGCTCCAAACCAACAACTCCATTGAAATGCACTTCTGTTCCAGGGAATCGAACGACTACTTACCTGTTGGCAGTAAAGTTCTGACAAAATGCTGGCCGCTTCAAACTTCACATCTTCAAATTGAGGAACTTGCTGAGATATAAACCACTGTAAGAACAATGAGCACAGAGGTTGTTCCATTAGCTCTCATTGAGAACAGAAAGCTTCTCACACAGCAGTGAACGCGAGAACACCGGAGGAAGAACGTCTGACCACAAACTAATATCTAACACACACATGAAACTCTATTAAACTTTAGAAAACGCCTCTTAATCTCCCGAAACACTAGCTTTCGAGTTAATTAAGGACTTCCGCCGAAGGCCGTTCGGAGCGCGCGCGGCCTACTCTATTCCCGCTCTGCCCAGCATCCCCGCTCTTTCCCAGAGCCGGCGCCCCTCACCGCTTGCTCCAAATGGTTGCGGGCCAGCTCGCTGTTCTTGGTGTGATGGTAGAGAACGGAGCCCAGCTGAAGGTGCGTCCGGGCCTCGATCCTCTGCGGGGGCTTAAACTGAAACACTGCCTGGAGACAATGCACACACAGTCGAATTTTGGGCGGACTCGAGGTTCGGAAATGTTCCGCAAAGCCGAGAAGGGCGAGGTACCAGCGCTCAGGGGCCTCTACGTTTGACGCCATTTTCCCAGACAACAACAAGTATTTCAGCGCTTATGACCAGACCGCGGGTTGCCAGGTCCGACTGAAACCGAAGGCAGATTTACGTACTCGACTTTATAAATTTAATTGGAAAAAAGTGTAGATGATCACAACGTTTGAAATGAATTAACGTGTATATTAAAGTACAAAACTGTATATTTCTTATTTTTTACTTGAATTTAAAAATTTCAAGTAATAAATGCAGACTTATCAGAAGCATTTCACAAAATATTTGACTCAAACAAAATATAGTTTTATGCCGGACTAAGCAAGATTTTTGGATTTCATAGCATTATTTAATAATATTATTTTACAGATGTCTGGGTAACTTAAAGAAGAGAGACTTCATGTTCACCAGCTTTATGAGGGCAATAAAATATGCATTTTCTTTCTTTACCCTATTTTATTTTGATGATCATGTTCTTTAAGTCTATGATCACTAAATCATATTTATGATTATGAATTTATTTATTTATTTAGGTGTTAAAAGGTAAAACTGATTAAATTCAAGATAATATATGTCAAATATGTAAAATGATATTGAAACTCAAAACCATCTACTTCACGGTTGTAATGTTGTTTACAATTTTGAGGTTATTTTTATTTTGATGACTTTCAACATAAAATACAATTCCGTTATTTACATATTATAATATCCAATTTGGTTGTATTGACAAAGAAAAGAAAATTCAGTCTTTGTTCAACAACTTAATTATTTTGGGTAAATTTTTTATTCACAAATG
>NC_050515.1:30192221-30194285 GCF_002922805.2 Oryzias melastigma | reverse complement strand
GTTGGAAATTTTTACGTTTATACATTTTACATTTTTTTATGTTGTTTGTTTGGTATTATATGTTAGAATCTTTTTTCTCTCCTTTACTAATGCTTAAATTTAATTTATTTGTCTTCACATGCATACACATATAATGTCATGCTTTGTAATGTCTAATCAGTCAATTAAAAAAAAAAAGAAAAGAAAAACTGTGATGAAAACGAGTTGACGCCAAATCTGGCAACCCAATGTTGAATAAAATATCGCGAGACTACACCACAACAACAAGATTCGCTCTTGGAGGTTGAAGTCTTGCCTGGTTGCACGTTCTGCCCCACCTCGAGAATCCAGAATAATCTTTCTGCGCTGCAGCAGAAAGCCGAGGCGTCTTCTCCCCGCGGGGACCCGCACGCGCACCGAACGCATGACGCCTGTCTGCCGCGACCACCTTCAAAAACGTCAACAACCTGGAGGACTCGGCGACACATGTCAGGGTTGTGACGGAGTCTGCGCCTCTTGCGAGTAAACAAGAGTTGTGCTGCAGGAGCTCCGGGGCAGACTGCTGACCCACATCTCCCCGCGAAGGTTTGTAAACACCGAACCTGTACAAACACGTCAGGAATGGTCGGACACTGACACCGTCATGGAAATGTTTAGTTTATTTGAACAATGATCTATTTATGTGCGCAGTTCGTCGTGTGTTTACACTGGTTAGCATTCGTTGTCTCTCTGCTCCAGTGACAGTTGGTGTTTTGTAAAGCTAAAGACATAAATCAACAGTGAGTTTGGTTTGTAAAGTAGAAATTCCGATGATCCCTTTCTGCGTTTGAACGCAGCATGCTGAGGTGTTTGGGAACACAGCTCTCACGTAGGGCTTCCACGATTAGTCGACTAATTGCCCATTGAAATAGCCGATGACTAATTTAATAGTTGATTAGTCGTTCCTTTTTATTATATGGTCAGAGTGTAGTAAAGTTGAAAGTTATAATTACATTCTGCTAGCTTTTTGGACTATTTTTGGCATTTATTAAGTTTTTTTTTTGTTTGTTTTTTTTACAATTTTGGAGTCTAGCTAATATTGTTTAGCTAAACATGCGTGTATGAGGGTGTCGTGCATTCTAACAGGTTCGGGTTCCTCACAGGTCACGCATGGCCCACCGTGTTCCGGATCGCCAGGGCCGCCTGCCCGTAGCAGAGGCCGCGGTTCTGGCCCTGCCCACCTCCAGCCAAACCCAGGTGAGTGCTGCCCGTCAGCCAACATGCACAGGTAACCCATCAGACCTCTCTATGACTGTTTTGGGTCTGGATTGTGTTTGTTGCTGTTGGAACTTTAAAACCCCAATCTGAACAAAATGTTGTAAAATGTTTTACTTTTGCAACATAACATGATAGTGTGATTGAGACAACCGGTTTGTTTTTAACCTGCAGACTCTACTGACAGACTTGTGCTGGGTCTAGTCCAGACTTGCATGTGTAAACAGGCACTGAAAGGTCACACCTGCTGGAAATAGAACAGAGCTGCCTGCTAGTCTATTCCTGTCAACACTCGCTCTGGAGACCCCTAATGGACGCACATGTCTGCTTCAGAGCCACCTCACAAACTGCCCTGAAGAGGTTCCTTTAAACCACATGTGTCAAAGTCAAGGCCCGGGGGCCGGATCCGGCCCTCCGGGTAATTCTATCTGGCGCCCCAGATCATTTTATTGTTATTAATTGCCCGATGTTATCTTGCACTTATTTGTTATTTGTAAAAATTTGACAAAAATATTTTTATGGAGAGTAAAATATTGAAAGTTATTTAAAGTTTAAGTTGATTTATTCTGGAATAATATTCCTGCTTTTTTTATTATTCATAGTTATGTTAAAAAGTTAGTTTTAAAGTTTTAAAAATTGACATTCTGCTAGATTTTGGACTATTTTAGCATTTACTATGATTATATTTATTTTTTTTAGGCTGTTTTGGAGTTTAGCTTATATTCCAGCTACATGTTAGCTACTTTTCTAATTTAGGCTTTTCTTTTGAAGTTTTTTAGGCTTTGGAATTTAGGTAATATTTCAGCTACATGTTAACTGTTTTGGCTAATT
>NC_050515.1:30178949-30192110 GCF_002922805.2 Oryzias melastigma | reverse complement strand
TAATATTTTAGCTGGCTATCAGATTCAGTGTTTTCAGCTATCAATTTCAGCATCTTCAGCTATCAGCACTAGCATTTTTATCAGCCAGATCCAGCTTACATCATTCACACTAGTATATATCTAGTTCATAGATATGTTAAAAGTTACAGTTTTAAAGTTTTAAAAATGTAGTTTGACTGTATTCAATAGGTGTTTATCCTGTGTGATCTAAGGTGTGTTTGTGATTTTGGCCCCTTGTGCGATTCAGTTTGACACCCCTGCTTTAAACTATCAAAGCGGTGACAGTCCTGCGCTTTATGTCATCTCCCATTACTGTTACAGAGAAAGGAGTTCCATATACGGGGAGATGAATCCAACACACATTGACCTATGCACTCTGGCCTATTTGGAGAAGATTCTTGTTTCAGTCTTAGTCTAGTTTTGTGGTTGAACTCCTTTATTAGTGAAACATTCTGACATTAAAACCTGTTCCTATACAAATATAAGACTGCTGCAAAGCAAGCAGACACAAGCTTGTAATCTGGTTCTTAGTGCAAATATATCCAGATTATCTCTTTCATAACTACAGTTTTTGTCAGTGAAGAAATCCAGTAAATCTTGCATTTGAGGTTTATTTATTTGGTTTTCATCCCCCAGTCTGATCATTTTCAGATCTATTTTTAAAGCGTTCCCACTGGTCTTTTAATAATGATTATGACATTTGACAGTCAAGAGAAAACAGAGATGCTCATAGATCTAGTTATCTAAAAGTGGATGCATCAGAATGGAGAGGAGCAGGGAGACTTTGACCTTCAGGTTGTAGTTTCTACATCACTGCTTCAAGCTTGTTCCAACAGCATTTTTTCATCTGCTCCTGATTCATAACAATTTGAAAACTTAGAAACTAGAAAAGTTGCATTGCCTGTGAATGCTTTTTGCTGAAAGCAGTTGCTGAAGATGTTGAAGCTATTTGCTGAAAATGGTGACACATTTTACTGTAATTGCTGAAGGGATTTGTTGAAAATGCAAACACTATATGCAAAATATTAAATTTGCTAAAGGGCTGGAAATTTTGTTGAAGAACTATGAAAGAGTGTTGAAGTTAACCTAAATTTCTGTAAAAAATGTAGTAAAATTGCTTAAAAACCCCTAATATATGCCAAATTTGCAAACATATTTAGTGTGTTGCTTAAATATGAGCTAAACTCTAAAATTCTTCCGGGCTTATTGGACAAAAACGTTAGCATGTTGATATTTAACAGAAGCTAAACTCTAAATTAGCCTTTAACAGCCTCAGTTGATCACAAATTAGCCAAAAATGTTAGCCTGCTGCTAAAATATTAGCTAAACTCCAAGTTAGCATAAAAAAACCTCAGTAGATGCCACATTACCTAGAAAAGCTAGCTCGCTGCTTAAATATTAGCTAAACTCCAAAACAGCCTAAAATTCCTCAGTAAACTAAACTAGTCAAAACATTAGCCTGTTGCTAAAATATAAACTAAACTCTAAATTAGCCAATAAACTCCAGTAGGTAAGAAATTAGCTCAAAATCATTAGCATGTTGCCCAAGTATTAGCTAAACTCCATTTCTTTTTGAAGATTACTATAAAAGATAAAAACATAACCCATGAATGTAAAGTCTTGTTGATGCTTAAAATTTTGAAAATTTGAAGACGTTCTCATTCTTTTCCTATTTTGCTCAACTTTTCAAAAACTATACAGTTTATGAATACCAAAAACACAGGCAGTAATGTCCTGGATGAATTGAATGTTTTGATACCAAGATCACTGAAATCTCTGAAAGTGTGATTGAGTTTTTAAGTGCTGAAAAACTTACAGAACTCAGCAGGAGAATCACTATTGTGAGAATATCTACTGAACATTCTCACTATTAGATTTTAGCTTAATCTTCTTTACAGTAGGGCTGGGAATCACTGGGTACCTCACGATACGATACGATACGCGATACATGGTTCACGATATCGATAATATCGCGATACTGCGATAATTGGTAAAAATCCTCTCTAATAACTAGCATTATATAGAAGAACGTGTTTTTTTGTGAAAATATATCTCCATTTATCTTTTTTAGCTTAAACACAATCATAATAAACAACTTTTCTTATTTTGTGCAACAAATTATAGACACTTTTGTGCAACATTGTTCAAATCAGTAAAACTATGTCTTTGACAAACATTGACAACAACTGAATTGGAATTATCTGTCAGATTCAATGTTAACAATAGTAAATATGATCAGCAGTCACACTACTTAGTGCAGAATTGTTGTAAACAACAGAACAAAAATTAAATAAATCAAGTGACGACAGCTATCTACCTCCAAAACAACGTCACACCAAAGGATGATGAATATAATGTTTTACAGCCTCTCTCAAAATTGACCTAATTTTTTGCGCACTTTTCCTTTACTTGAAAAGGGCTGAGCATCCAAAAATGAAGGCTGATTTACTCAGACTGTCACTTGAGATTATTTTTCCAATCTTTATTTATTTTCCATTTGGTCAGTCAGCAGTCAATAGGTAAAGACCTTAAAACATAATAATGGCAGATATCATTTTAAGTGCTTCAATTAATTAGCAACCTCCCTAATTTCACAGTGAATTCATGTACTTTATTTTAATTACATTTAAATTTAAGTTCATACATCAAATCCTGCTTTTATTGTTTAAAAAATTATTTAAATTAACATTAGCAACAAGTGATTACATTGTTTGAAAACGTCACATTATAAATTTACCAAAGTTACACCGTACAGCAGCAGGTTAAACATTGAAGTGCATGAAAGCGAAAATTCCGACGCTACTTGAAGTGTACACACACACAACTGCGAAACACGCGCTCAGTTCCCTCGGCAAACAGGAAGTAAGTGATCGCTGACATTCTAGCGCTCAGACAAAGTCACTTCTTACTGGCTGGATCTCCTACAGATGGAGGATAAATGCTGACAGGTAGACATGCTTCACACACGCGCTACAGAGCCTGTATCTCACCGGTGCTTTTCCCGAATGAGCGCGTGCATCGCTATTAAAAGTCCGACGGAGCCCGTCCATCTGCGCAATAGTTCCGGCGCGCGACTCGCACGCTCAGCGCTACAGCCTCTTTAAATGAAAATATAATATCGATACTTGGTGAGAACCCATCGAGAATCGATCGCAGGACTAAATATCGTGATATATCGCAATATCGATATTTTGGCACACCCCTACTTTACAGTATACAGTAACAGCCTTTCATAATCAGAAAAAAAAGATCATGTTTAAAAAACGTTTTCATTGGAGTGGTTCTCCAGGTATTTCAGGCCAGTCAGTGAAATGAATGAAAGTGTGAGTTGTGAAACATGTTTGTTTTCACGCCACATGACTATAATACTCCTACTCACACACACGGCTCGCCTTGATTAAAGCCCGGACGGTGTGTTCTCTCTTTGTTGTGAGTCAACAGTTAACAGTCTTGTGCATTCTGTGACTGAAGAGTTGAGCCAATTTCTCCTGACAGATAGCAGTGGCACTGATAAGCATGTGACGTCTATAAACCAGATAAAAACAGGAAACTCCCCTATCACTGTAATGTCATTGGGATGTTTTTGTGGTGAAGTTGATGTGTTTGTAAGGTGAGACGTGTGTCGGTCTAAACAGGAGCTGAGGCCCAAACTGTCTGCTGTGGACTCCCTGCTGTGTGGGGCGTTCGCTGGAGCGGTGGCCAAAACAGTTATCGCTCCTCTGGACCGCACCAAAATCATATTCCAGGGTGAGCATGACCGTGAGAGATCTGGGCTTTTCCTCACAAGTAGAAGTTTATTTCAGTTTATGTTTGACTTGTCACTAACAGCTGATCTTCTTGTTGTTGCAGTGTCCTCTAAAAGGTTCTCGGCGAAGGTGAGATCTCCTATCAGCGCACGAGGAGCTCATAAACACTATCTACGTGGACCTTTCAGACCCTCCAGGATTTCCAGCCGATTTTTCTAAAAAACGCCTGTTACTGCGGCAGCTTTCGTGAAAAGTTGCGACAAAAATGTTTTTTAATACATATATTTTTGAAAAGCCACTAAAAATGTTTATTAACTAAACTTCACATTCTTATACTGCAGCCTTTTTCATTGTGACATGTGCACTAGGAATACAGCATCATCATCAGATACAACATTTAACGTCAATGGAACGTGAAACACAAAAGGAACTTTTGGTCCTCCCTGCTCATAAAAACCCAAATATTTGTATTGATACAAACATACTTTAGAATGAAACAACATTTTCCAAGGAAAAATGATAAACTTAAAAAACCCAGGTGACCTGTGGTGACCCCAAATGGGATAAGCTGAAAGGTGAACAACATCTGGTTTCTTCTGTTAGTAATGATCTGCTCTGTTTTGAAAAGTCGACTCAAATAGAGCGACTTCTACGTGCCACTTTCATTGAAAGTGGCCGCTTGAACGCACGCCGACACACACACTACATGAGCGGGTGTGCAGGCCCGCCAGAGAAGGACTCCAGAGTTGTCACAGTGGATTGGTCAAAGTTGCGGTGTTGTTGAAAGTTGAAAGGTGTGCAGCACATTGCTGAGTTTGCTTGGATCTTCATTAATAATTGTGATCACAACATCGCGAAATCCTGGAGGAACTGACCTTTACATCTTTCCTTCTGTAACACCACAGGCAGTAGATGGCACATGTTCTTCACTAGCTACTATCTGTCAGACTTCTATTGTTCTTATTCTATTTCAGAGGTTTATACAATCGTCCAGGAACTGTGCATGCTGTTGAGGCTTATGCTACCATGAATAACGTTCTCTGAAGCTTAAGCTAAGCTCAGTAAGGTGTGAAAAACAGCATCACCTTCTGCCTGTTTTCTGTCCAGGAGGCCTTCAGGCTCATTTACTGCACCTACCTGAAAGATGGGCTGCTCAGTCTGTGGAGGGGCAACTCTGCGACCATGGTGAGGGTTATGCCCTATGCTGCCATCCAGTTCTGCGCACACGAACAGTACAAGAAACTGCTGGGGGGGCGTTATGGCTTCCAGGAAAAGTAAGTACAAAGTTTTAGCTTTGTTCTCTCTGAGAATACATTCTGCATCTCCAAACTTTTCATGTCTTTGTCAGCTAGTTTGAAAAAGGCCTCCAGGTAATCTTAAATTCATTCATCTTTAAATGGATAGATACAGCCCCTCAAAAGGATTGGAACAACAAGTCCTCTGTTTATGTTGTGTGTTGAAGACATTTGGGTTTCAGATCAAAAGATGAATATACCGTATTTTACAGAGTATGAGTTGCTCAGGAGTATGTCACCGTTTTGGGAGAAAAGTCTGATGTTTCAGAACAAATCTGCCAAGCATAGCTAAAAAAATAAATAAATAATAAATACAATAATACTAATCTTTTGATCTGTATAAGGAAAATATCAAAGTTTAAGAGGAAAACAATCAGATTCTCTTCCATGTTTGTTTTGGACGACACTTCTTCTGCTGCTGTCAGTAGCAAATACTTATACTCAGATATACAATATATGAGACTATTTATGCCTTAAAAAAAAAAAAACCTGACTTATACTCTGGAAAATACAGTAATCATTTCAAGGTATTAATATCTAACCGTGATAACTCGAGACATAGCATCTCTACTTTGACTCTCCCACTTTTCAAGAGAGCAAACGTATTGGAACACCTGACTGACAGGTGTTTCTAGTTGCTCCAATGTGGTGTTTTAGACTAATTACAAAGATCTGCCATCTTTGTTTTAGGGCTCTACCTCCGTTCCCACGTTTGCTGGCGGGTTCTCTGGCTGGTATAACCGCCACCATGCTCACCTACCCTTTGGACATGGTCCGAGCCAGAATGGCGGTCACCGCCAAAGAAATGTAAGTGATCAGAGAAACCTGTCCTTAATATCTGGGCCCAAACCCTAAACTACACAGGTGTCAGGATTTTTACTAAAAAAAGTAATTCCTGTGTGGTCCCTGGTGGTTTTAATAGCAACCTTCAAGTCGATTCCACTTTCTAAAAACAGACGTGATGAATGACAGCTGTAAAAGAAAGTCTTCTGCACGTCATTGAGCTCGTCTCAAAAGCTCGTTTTCTGACATTAGATGATGAGCTCAACAGGAATTTTCACAGGCATTGATATTGATCTTTAAATTGCTGCTGACCCTTGTTTTTCTTGGAATTGTCTTTTCAAAGCGTAATAAACAGTCATCAAAAACAACATCCTCTCTCACGGATCTGATTGTTTGTTTCTCCGTGACGGTTGGGTCAGAGGTCAGCATGCGGGTGTAATGATTGAAGCCTTTATCTGCTGTAAAAGAGCTGACTGTGTTTTGAGTGCTGAGGGCTGTTCCTACAACCATAAAGGTTAATAAAAGGTGACCTTTGACCTCTACAGCAGAGGTCATGCTTTGTTTTGTTTACTGGGTCATTTAAAGAACTACGGCACCATTTGTTTCAAGTATTTCCTAAAGCAGGGGGTCAAACTCAATCAAACAGGGGGACAAAATCCAAAACACACCTTAGGTCACGGGCCGAACAGGATAAACATTTATTGAACACTCTAAAACTACATTTTTAAAACTTTAAAACCATAACTTTTTAACATAACTATGAACTAGTGTGCTAGTGTGAATGCTGTAAGCTGAACTTGGCCGCTAAAGATGCTGAAATTGATAGCTGAAAAACGCTGAAGTTGATAGCCAGCTAAAATATAAGTTAAATGCCAAATTAGCCTAAAAAACTGAAAATAACGTAGGTTAGCCAAAACAACTAGCATGTAGCTGAAATATTAGCTAAACTCCAAAATAGTCTAATAAACCTTAATAAATGCCAAAATACTCCATAAAGCTAGCTGAATGCCATTATAACTTTACACTTTACTACAGTCTGACTCCAGATAATATAAAGTAACGACTAATCTACTATTAAATTAGTCATGGACTATTTTCATAGTAGATTAGTCCTTGATTAGTCGACTAATCATGGCAGCCCTAAAAAAAAAACTGACTGAATTTGTCTGCGTTTTGCCCCTGCAGGTACAGCAACATCATGCACGTCTTTGTGCGCATCTCTCAAGAAGAAGGAGTCCGGACTTTGTACCGAGGCTTCACTCCCACCATCCTCGGCGTCATCCCATACGCAGGGATCACCTTCTTCACTTATGAAACGCTCAAAAAACTCCATGCAGGTAATCCCCGTTCTGTTCCCGGACCCTTTGAGGGAAGTGTGTGCCTGAACGCTCTGGTCATGTTTGTGTGCAGAAAGGACAAAGCGGTCCCAGCCTTACCCTCACGAGCGCCTGGCCTTCGGCGCCTGTGCAGGTCTCATTGGACAGTCGGCCTCATACCCTCTGGACGTGGTGCGGCGGCGCATGCAGACGGCAGGAGTCACCGGCTCGTCCTACTGTACCATTCTGGGGACGATCCGCGAGGTTGTGACAAAGGAAGGAGTGGTGCGCGGACTGTACAAAGGCCTGAGCATGAACTGGCTGAAAGGGCCTGTGGCCGTGGGGATCAGCTTTACCGCTTTTGACATCACACACAACCTGCTGCTGAAGCTGCATCAGATGGGTTACTCCGTCAGCTGAAGGGGGGCGGAGCCGAGCGAGTCGAGAGCACCAGGATGAGGACTGGGGTCTGCTCTGTGCTGTTCAGCTGCAACTGTTCAGCCTAAAGACGCACATCAGAGATGAGGAACAAGGCTTCATGTTTTTACTGCTAATCAAAGCTTATCTGCTAAAGACTGTCAAACCCAGCAGAACTGCTCGGTTTGGATCGGCTGTACATCATCAAATGTTTTAGTGAAACCCTAAATCTGAAAGGAATCCTCGTTTTTAATGACTTCACTCATTTCTGCTTTAACCTTTGCACTTTCCTTTCATTTAGTAAAACAGATTATTTTGTGCGACAAAGTGAATATACGCTGTGATAATCCTGGTGCCTGGACCGTTTATATAGATGGTTAATGATCGTGTCAGCAGGCCTGCACAGTTTCACCGTCCCTCCAACACGGAGGGTAATCAGAACAGCATCATAGACTCTAATTCAATAAAAATATATGTAACAGCAAACGGTTTATGTTCTTATTGGGTAGAATTGTGTATTGCTTTCACTCCTACAGTTTCATGTAGAAAATGTGCTGCTTTATTTTTTTAATTGAAATGTACATTTCATGGGTACAACTTCTGTAAAGATGTGTGTTCAGCATGACCTTGCATTAAAGGATTGCATCTCTGAGCAGGAAGTCGTCTCTTCCACATGAGGGCGCCATGCGAGAGAGAGAGGTGTCAGTAGAGGTCTGCCTGTGAAAGAGCGAGTCTAGCAGTAGAAGTGGAACTGAACAGAGCCTCTCGCTGTGGGAAAATGACCATCATTTCAGGAGAATATTTTAGATCAGGGGTCCCCGGAGTTTCTCTTGTGAGGGCCACTGGAAGTTTCCTTCTCTGATGGGGGGCTGCGGTCGGTTTGTAGGCTAACAGAAGAAGTGCAGCAATCACAGACTAAATGTAAACATTTGTCTCTCCAGAAAGGCACACATAGACAAGTGTTAAATGATTCATCTGTTATAGTCACAGAAAAAAATAATACTAAAACATTTAAAAAATGAAACCAATAGTTTATGGAGAGCAAAATATTTAAAGTTATTCAAGGTTTAAGTTGATTTATTCTGGAATAATATTCCTGCCTTTTTATTATTCATAATTATGGTAAAAAGTTATGGTTTTAAAGTGTTAAAAACTGGCATTCTGCTAGCTTTTTTGATTATTTTGGTATTTACTAAGATTTTTTAACACAAAATGAGTGGTGTGTTAAACTGTAAAAAAAAAATTGTGCGCCCCCTCCAGAGAATGAACTTTGAGTTGTTTTATTTACGGTTTAAAATGATTACTTTTTTATTTTTGACATAAAATGAGTGATGCATCAAACAGCTTAACAAAGAAAAAAAGAAAAAAATAACTATATAATCATTCCGATTTCTCACCCCCTCCACCAGATAGCGCCATAGGCAGCTGCCTATGTAGCTTATGCCCGGGGCCGGCCCTGCCCGTCATAGTTCAGACTGCAGAAGGATGGAATTAAAAGTCTCCATCAGTCAGATTGGGATAAAAAAAAAAGATGCATGCCTGATTGTGCCTTGGGGGGCCGGGTCCGGCCCACGGGCTGTAGTTTGGGGACCCCTGTTTTAGACCACATGGCTGTAAAGACTTAGATGGATGTCACTGCACAGCATGTCACGTGCACAGTGTCAAACAGAAATATTTATCATTTTTAAATGAAGACATGGAGAGTCCAGAACAGTCTGCCCTGCATTTAAAATCTGATCTCATCATCTTAAATTCACTGAAACATTTTCGTTTGTTATTTAATAAAAAAGCCAATCTATCATTACTTTTCTGAAGGCATCATTTACTGCCATGTTAGATGTAAGCAGGGCTCTAAATTAACTTTTTGGTTACTAGCCGGGGTGGCCAGTAACATTCAAAGTTGACCAGCCAAATCTGGACTCCACCAGAAAAATAATTGATGTTTTTTCAAGCAAAATATTGTATTTATTTAGTTTCAGTTAAAGATTATTGTCTCGCAAAAACAAAGCCCCAACAATTATTGAAAATGTTCTCATTTGTCAGATTTGATAACATTACAGAAATATATACCTAATGTTATTTTAGCAAATCCCACTTCTGCTGTCAGATTGTTTTGTTTTCACCACAGCAGGGCAGTGCTGCAGGTCCCCATCCCGAGGTGCAACCTGAGGAAGAGGATCCACCTGTGTCGTAGCGGACACTTCACTGCTAGGGGTCTAAAGGGTAACTGTCAACTTCTCAGATAAGACATTTCAAAAACTAGATATATAGCTTTAATTGCAATAGATTAATAGGTGAAGATGCTTAAATTGATAGCTAAAAACGCTGAAGTTGATAGTAGAAAGTGCTGATGCTGATAGCTAAAATATTAGCAAAGTGCCAAATTAGCCAAAAAAAACTCAAAAAATTCTAAATTAGTTAAAACACCTGCAATGTACCTGAAATATTAGCTAAATGCCAAATTAGCCTAAAAAACTGGAAAAATGTCGAATTTGGCCAAAACAGTTAGGGGGGGGGGGGCAAGTGGACAAATGTGGAAAAAACAACAGGAAAAAACAAGAAGGTAAAAGCTTAAAATTACTTATTTGGAAAGCCTTCCTTGAAGGCCCAAAGCGCTTTACAGTCACAGACACATTCTCACACTGATTCGACTCCGCTGCTGAACACTGGTGCAACCTCCCATCAGAGATAATGTGGGGTTCACTGTCTCGATCTTTCTTGAAAAGGGGAACCACCACCCCTGTCTGCCATCCAGTAGTACTGACCCCGACTGCCATGCTCTGCTGCGGAGACATGCCAGCTAAGACAGTCCCACACTAACAGAGTCACCAGGTTCTGGGCTCCATCCAGTCCCAGTCCCTTGCCATTGATGACCTCTTCGACCACCTTTGTAAGTTCAGCATGGGGATGGTCGGTCCTCAGCCTCTTTTTCTTCAAGGGGACATGTGTCAGCAGGACTGAGGGACCTTGGGGAGGGTCCCGCCCACCTGGTAGTCAGGTCCAGAGCAAGGCTCCAGCTACACCAATCCGGGAATGTAATAGAATCTTGATGGCTCCTGCTGAGAGAATGGGTTCTTATATACTGTCACACCTCCCTCTGCTTTTATCCGGACTTGGGACCGGCACAAGAGGACTCTGGGTTGTGTCCTCTTGTGGGTGCATTACACACACACAAACACACACACCTATACATACGTATACATACATATATAATAAACATCAGAACATTTGCTCATTGAGGTGTATTTATTTTAAAAAAAAGCTTATTTAAACTTTGAACACAAACAAAATGCTAAAACACGTAGTTTTAGCATTTTGTTTGTGTTCAAAGACATTGAGTTCATAGACATTTACATGTCTTTAGACCAAACCTACAAAATCTAAGAGAAAAGAATACTTAAAAATAGTGTTAAAAATACCAAATCTATCTGGAGTACTCCTTAAAAAACAAATGTTCTCATCCTACCCCCCTAATATCCAAATTAAATCAGAAATAAAACAGTTAAAATTGAACTTAAAATCATTATTGGTATTCATTGTTTTATTGAAACTAACTGTGGAAACATTTGAATATTTAAAATAATTGTTATCCGTAAAACATGGCTCTGCCGTGCTCGCTCTTCCTGGCGATTTATGATCCCTTTCCGTACTATCGTCCCCTGACGGCACGTCCCTGTTACGGAGCAGTTTTCTCCTGTGTGGGACAGCACTGCTACTAACTGGGAGATTCTCTGAACACGGAGATGTGTACTGATGCTTTCATTCAGCTCTAAAAATAAATAAACCTGATATCTATCGATCCGCGTCCTCCATGATGAAGTCGAGAGAAGTTTTTGACAGAAGCTCCTCCCACACGCATCGAGTGCTTCAGGTGAACAGACTTTTGGAGAACCGTCAAGCAGCAACTTTAGCGCTAGTTAAAGACGATGTTCATGAATTTAACACAAATTCTATTCAATGTGGACGGACATTTGATTTAAATTATGCGAGCGTGAAGTGTGTGTGCGTGTGGGGGTTGGGGTGGTCCCCTGTGCACGCGTATGCCGGACTGTGACTCCTGATCCGTATGAATCACGGATAATCTGTAATCTGATACAGTCCAAGTGGAAGTTTTTTGCTGGTCACCACTAGCTCTGTGGAGAAATAAAGTGTTGGTGTTGGACTGGGGGCGGAGCTGTCAGAGCAGACTTCCTAAAAAGGGGCGGTCTCACTCTGTGACATCAGATTGTGAGGACCCGCTGGTTTTCGTGGGTATGGGAGGGGCTGCTGTTGAGAGCTCAGGTTTTAGAGGATTATTCAGAAATGCGTGAACTGATCAAAATACCGATTTGAGGTTCTTCATAGTGAGGAATGAACAGTAGAATACATTTAAAAACTCTAAAGTTGTTTTTTCATGGTATGGCCCCTTTTAATACTGAATGACTTGTGTCTTCTTCTGACCTCTGAGACAGATGAGAGGTGCTGTTCAAAGACAAATCCTGATGCTTGACTGTTTGAATGGAATTGTCTCTTGATTGTATTTCAAATATAAGTTGTTTCTTGGAAAAATGTGAGGGTGATGATGAAAAATCCAGGACTGTTTTACCTCACTCTGTTGGGCCTCTGTCAGGGTCACAGGAAGTTACACAGAATGAAGGTTAACGCAAACTGCAAACTCTTCAGCTGTTCATTTAAGATCAAAGTCCTTTTTTCATTTATTTGAAATGTTGTGATGTTTTTGTTTTGACAGTGCTGTTATCCTGCAGGTTTTGCTGCATGGCCTTTTGTGAACGTTTCATCTCCAACATTTTTAAGACTTAAAAAAAAACAGAACAAATTTTGAATAATCGGTTTTAATCCCATCAGACAAAATGTTCAAATCCAGGCACATGTCAAAGGAGTCCTGTTTCTGTGGGAGACGGGGGGTGGGCCAGCCAGAGCCGGGTGGGTGGACAGCAGCAGAGAAGCCTCTGACAGCGTTTGCATGAGAATGGCTCGGGTCCTGTGAACCTTCTGCTCCTTCCATCCTAATTCAAAGGCATGGCTGCAGTCGCCATGAAAACCTGGACTCCAACTTCTCATGAAAAACAGGCCACATGCACCCCCCCTCAACCCATCAACGCCACCCACCCATCATGCTCTGGATCCTCCTGTGGGTTCAGAAACAGAATCTATGGAGTGTCAAGGGGGCTGCCAAGTTCATGGAGACCGGGGGGAAGGACATGGGGGTACAGAGGGGCACATTTAGGCATGCTTGCACAGACAGGATCAGATAAAGAAAATGAGGTTGTATTACTTTGCTTTTGAACTCGACACTGTTCTTGGATTTATTGTAATGTTCTAATTGTTAACACGATAATTCCAGCTGATTCTGAGGGAGAAAAGCGGCTTATAGCTAATTTCTAGATTTAAGTTGGTCCTAAAAGAGCAGAACATCACAACGTATTTGAAGAAATTTAACAAAAAAAATTCTACTGGTTCTATTGGCTTATTTTATTTGACTTTTTCAAGAAAAAACATCTTAATATTTTTTAAATTAATTAAAGAAAGAAATTTTCCCTGTTTGAATGAAGTTTTCAAATTGGATAACTAGAGCTAATGTGATCAGGGAGACAGGTAGGAGTG
>NC_050515.1:30175787-30177706 GCF_002922805.2 Oryzias melastigma | reverse complement strand
GGTGTTAGAGTGGAGGATGCTGAAGACAGGCTTAGATGGAGGAAACTGATTCGCTGTGGCGACCCCTGAAGGGAAAAGCTGAAAGGAAGAGAAGAAGAATGAAGTTTTCAAATGAATCAGAAATCATCTGTAATGATCTATAACTTCCATGTTTCTGCACCACAGAAGCCATCAAATACCTGACAGTTCTAGGAGCCATAGGTTTGGGGGGGTGGGGGTGGGGGGTCTTTACAGGGGCAGGTGGAGCAGAGGGAGGGGTAGCTTCATATGGGAGGTATGGGATGTCAAGAAACAAACAAACAGATTCAGGTCACAGAAGGTGAACCGGCAAAGATTAGAAGCATGACAATAACTTTAGCCTTCAGATTTGTTTTTTATTGTCTGCATTTGATGGTTCTGTCTTCTCCTGCACCATCCATTTATTCTACAGGATTTGAACAGTTTCACCACAATAATTCAGGACATTTTCCCGCCCATGTGGATGTGATCAGGCAGGGTTCCAGCTGCACAGGAAATAAAGAAGTTTGCAGGTTCAGCTTGTTGTTTGTCATTATCCGTGGATGAGTTTGAAAACCTTTCAGGAAAAATGGAGCCTGCTGCCTTTTTTTCCCGTTTTTTGGCCAAAAAACTACAGAAAGGTATCCATCTATCCATCTTCAGATCCTGCTTAATGCCTTTCAGGGTCATGGGGCTACTGGAGCCTATCCCAGCTGCTGGGTGAAGGCGGGGTTCCCCCAAACAGTCTGCTGCAGGGCCACACATCCACAGCTAAAGGCATGTTTTTGAGCGGTGGGAGGAAACTGGAGAGTAAGATCTCCTGGAGCTTCACTTGGACCTCCTGGAACTACAGAAATCCAGGCCAAGCTGGAAGCTGCAAAAAGAAAGCGGGACTCTTTAAGGAGGGAACAGTCTGTTCTGACTCAGCAGATTTCAGGATCCAGATCTAAGATCTTCTCTGAACAAACCTCCGAGTCCTGCTGGAAACCGCCGCAGTTTCATACCTAAGGATAAACCAAGACCAACAAAGCAGGTTTCTTTAGCAGTCAGTCTGATGTTGGCAAAGACCCAACATCAGACAGCTCTTCTGAAGAAGCACCAGAGTCTGCCTGAGAACTCCCCGAGTCTGAGACCAAATTAAAGTCATTTGGAGAGGTTTCTGTGGTTATGGGAAAGAGGCAAGGCCCAACAGTCCTGAACCATCCTCAGACTCCTTCTCCATTCAAACTTCCACCTTTGACATCCAAACCTTGGTCAGTCAAAGATTTAGGACTGCTAGACAGATTGGAACGACCCAGCAGCTGAGAGCCGATTACAACAAGCCTCAGTCTCCTGCAGTCAAACTTCCACCTTTGTCACCCAAGCCTCCGTCAGTGGAGAGTCCAAGACTTAAATCAGTTTCGGCAGATGCTTTAGAGTCTTAACCATGCTAACATGCTCCTCTGTAACATGCTAATATGCTCCTCTGTAACATGCTCCTCTGTAACATGCTAACGTGCTCCTCTGTAACATGCTCCTCTGTAACATGCTAACATGCTCCTCTGTAACATTCTAACATGCTCCTCTGTAACATGGTAACGTGCTCCTCTGTAACATGCTAACATGCTCCTCTGTAACATGCTCCTCTGTAACATGCTAACGTGCTCCTCTGTAACATGCTAACATGCTCCTCTGTAACATGCTCCTCTGTATCATGCTAACATGCTCCTCTGTAACATGCTAACATGCTCCTCTGTAACATGCTCCTCTGTAACATGCTAATGTGCTCCTCTGTAACATGCTCCTCTGTAACATGCTAACGTGCTCCTCTGTAACATGCTAACGTGCTCCTCTTTAGCGAGCTTGGGACTTACCTTGTAGTGAGATAGCAAGTTCTGTTGTAGCAAGCTAACCCTGAGTGTCCTCTTTAGACAAGGTGGGCG
>NC_050515.1:30094571-30175290 GCF_002922805.2 Oryzias melastigma | reverse complement strand
GTGCTCCAAAATTTAGTGCTGTTGTAACCAGTGTAGAAATCTAGTCTTGAGCCCTGCAAGCCGCTTTTCTCCTTCAGAATCTGCTGGAATTATCGTGTTAACAGTTGAAAGGTTACAGTACGTTAAAGATTTTATGTTTAATAATATCTCCTCCTGTAATGAAGTCGACAGTCTGCCAACATTTGTGCATCAAGTTCATTTTTTTTCTTGTATTCATTATTTAGTTTATGTTGGAAATATTTATAAATATATCATTGTTTATCATATTTGGAAAAAAAGTTTTGTGTCTTCAGAAATAATTTTGTAATCCTCAAAACAGCCCACATGCATGCACACTGGTGTTTCTCTGTTAGTCTGCACACATAGATCTACAGACACAAACTTCAGTCAAAGCAGCTTTGGACACCAAAGTTGGGCCACATTTCACCCGCCAAAGGTTATCTTTTGGCCCGCCATGTCGTGACTGTGGAAACCACAAAGTGTTTAGTTAAAGTGTCTTACCTGTTTCTCCTTGATTCTTTATGGTGTTCCAAAAATCCACAGCTGTAATATACTTTCAGCCTCCAGGTGGTGCTGTTACCACTTTCTTTGCCACCTTTGGGTGATCAACCCCCAAATGAGTCAGCTCTGGGCTTTGTCTTTATGTTAGAAATTCCCAAGAGCTCTCTCGGTCACTCCTGATGCTTTTAGCTTTTTCTTTAGCAAGCCAAGATGGAGCGACAACGACCATCGGCAAACGGATAAAGTCCAAGAGCAGCTCCACGTCTCTCACTAGATCCCAGTTTGCTGTTTTCACTGGAAGAAAGTTTGTTTTGGATGACTCTTATTTTTTGATTAAAATGTCCAGTGAAGCCTTGCTGTTAAAGCTTTCACAGACAAATGTTATTTACTTTTATTCTTACTCTTGTGTGTAACCTTATTTAATACAGAATCAAAATTAAAATCCAAAAAAAATTCTTTAATTTCTTCTTTTATTTTATGACATGCAAACAAATATTGTATTTGGCCCGCGGACCGGGATCCTGTTTAGATTTTGGCTTTTTGCGTGAAAAGGTTTAGGCCCCTCTGATTTAAAGCCTCAAACTTTGACACAAACATTCTGTCTGATCTGATTAACTCATCAGCACCTTCTTCAGTCAGCAGCCAAAGGAGCCAATCTACAATGTTTTAAAATTTAATTGAAATTGTTCATTTCAAGCAATCAAACAAGAATTCATGTGAAGTACAATCAACAAAGGTTTAAATCTGTAAAAATATACGTCAGACATCAATCAGATAACTAGGAAACAAATGATAGATTGTTTGAAAAGGAGTGAGAGGAAACAAACTTATATAATCCTACCTCGGCTCCACCGTACCATTGCCTTGACATGAATGATCATTTTTCATAGCTTCTGATCAGACATTTATACCTCACTAACAGCTACAGGCCACTAAAAATCCTCGTGTATCAGTAAATCATGCGACTTTGTTAGTAGACATAACACCATTTCAGGATTCAAGAAATGACCCAACATCATGCTTTCATCTGCTGCCTGAGCATCACTGCCATTAGCTTCCATGCTAACATTAGCTGCATTGCGACCGGAGTTGTCATCCAGTCAGAATGACAGGATTCCTTCTTACTTGTTCCCCGTCGTCCACTCTTCTCTCCAGGAGGTCATGTGAAGTCATGGAGGTCACAATCATGTTATGGATGGAAGCTTCAAAGTAGAAATAAAGCTAAAAGTATCAACCAGCCAAAACGTGCAGCATCAGAAGTTGTGATAGTTATATGAAGTATTCTTTTTATTGTTGGTTAGCTTTCAGTATTTCAGACTTGTTGGTCTTAAATGCTCACAGTTTGTTAGAAACTATTGTGGCTTTCACAGAAGTACATTGTAAAATGTTTGTCCTTCTTGGCTCTCTCAGACATAAAGGTTCCAGATCTGTGTGCTGAGGCGCCATTCTCTCTATAAAGAGGTTTTCCCTCCTTCCCGATGACCTATGATTCGCCTCACAGGACACAGAAAAAGAGCTGATAGTCTCTTACTGTACAGAGGGCTGAAACGGCTGTGCTCTGAGGCTGCGTGTCACTAAGAATGGAGGGCTGGTCACTCTGCACACTGTGCCGTTAGAAAGCCTGAAGGGCTCGGCCTTCCCCCCACTGAGAGCGGGCCTGCAAGCACATACATCAGGCCATCTCACGGCTGGCTGGACGCTCCCTGGGTGGCCCGGCGTGGTCAATACTGCACTGGTGACTGGACACACAGAATAGGATAATCTCTGGCTTTCTTTCAGGGCCGTGGTGCGGCACACGGCTCTTTTTCTATCTGACTCAACCATGGAGGGGTGCCTGGTCTTAATTTCAGGTGAGGGGGAGGCCATGGGATTGGGGGGGTTTAGACTAACCAAGGGTGGGGTTGAAGGGGGGAAAGGCGGGAAACTGGATGGGAACAGAGCACTCATTTTAGCCCTAAGAGCTGGAGCACACTGGGGCTATTGGAGCAATTCTATGGGGCAAAGCTGAGACCAGTATTATTTGAAACCCAAATAATACAAATTGAAAAAATATTGGTGTTTCGCAAAAAAATGTAAAATGTCCAAAACTTTTCGCTATTCTAAAATAAATGTAATTATTTTCAGGTTCAAATGTAAACATTTTTAAGTTTCAAAACTCAAAATGTCCTTAATGAGATAAAGTTCATAGTGTCTGTAGTATTCATAACTTTTTTGATCGTTCTGTTATCAGACATGCGATTTAAATCATACCTGACATGTTTCAACAGAGACGTTCAGCCTTCATCAGGTTAGTTAGGTTGGAAAAATGTCATTTTCAAAACTGTTTTTTCAGTTTCAAATCTTTTCTTTTTTTTTTTTACTTTCAACTTTTTTTTTCATTTTCGATTTTGAATTTTTAATATTCAAAAATGAAAAAAAAACACTTGAAAGTAAAAAAAAGATTTGAAACTGAAAAAAAAATGTAAATTGAAATTCTGAGTTGTGAAAACTAAAAAAACAGAAGATTTGAAGCTGACAATATTTACATTTATTTTAGAATAGCAAAACATTTTGGACATTTTCCATTTTCTTTTCTTTTTTTTTTGCCAAACACCAATATTTTTTCAATTTTTTTATTCGGGTTTCAAATAATATTGGCTCCAATTTACCTCCATACAGTTCCTCTGTTGTCTGTTGAGTCAAACAGAAGAAGGTTCCAAGAAAAAAAGAAAAAAAAATGGTTATGCTTTTAAATCACCCTTAAAGTTCATGACAGCAGATTGAGGCCTCTCCTCCAAACATGAAATCAAAGACTTCTCTGCTCTTGATATCTGTGTACGATTGTGAATAACCCACAGAGATGCCCCTGGGAATAAATACATGTTTGGATTTTGTCTTTGTTTTTTAGAATTTTGACTGTCAGTATAAAGATCAGCAGCTACTTGATAACATAAGAGATGCAACAAAAAGGGGCAAGAAATGTTGAACTTTGCTGCTAAGAACAGGAAACATCCTGTTTAGGATACACAATTTGAGCACAAAAAAATGAGACAATTCAAAAACCAATGAATAAAAACACAACAACTGAGAGAGTTTTTCATGTCACATTGTTATGAACTTTATTCAGAACACCTGAACTGGTCCATACATGTTTTTCAATAAATTTTCATTTACACATTGAAAATGATTGAATCTTTTAAAGGAAACTACTTTTTTTTTTAAAGACTTGATTTTAAATGACAGAAAAAGGGAAGATCGTAGGGCTGGGTTGATAAAATCGATTAATCAATTTGAATCGATTTAAGCTTAATAGATCAATAATCGATTCATAAAAATATAAATCAATTTAGCACATAAAGCTTAAGTCTGCTAGCGTGATGCTAAGGTTTAATGGAATTTCCCATAGGGTGGCTAATGCTAACGCTCAGTCGACCCAAACATACATTCTGACTAAATGAACATCTTTATAAACTCACAGACATGAATTTGCCAAACTCTATTAAGGACATATTTGTTTGAAAGTAACTATTTTTGGTCTAAAACATCCTTCTTCTGGAATAAGGTGTAATGCTATAGCGTGATCTCCACCTAGTGGTCAGACTGAAACGTCCTCCAGGAGAAGCAGAACAATGTTTCCAATGTTAATGATCTGAACATTTTAGTTAGAACTTCTCCTTTAGAGAATCCATGTAACACTGGATGATATCAACAATATCCAACTCCAAGTCCAAATTGAATTGAAGAATAAAAAAAAAAATCGAATTGAATCGTTTCTGGAAATAAATATCGATACCCAGCCCTAGAAGATCAGTTTTGTACAATTTCATATTGATAATATTTTAAAAATGGTTTCTATGAATAAATTTCTTATACCTCCAAGCTTACCTTTGTTGAAATGCCGTTTGGCTCACTCGGGCCCTCTCATGGGTGGATGGTAAAGACGTGGACGTGGCATTTTCCATGTGAAGCCAGAACTTATTACATTCAGAAGAATGGGCTACGGGCAGTTTGCTTTCTTTTCAAGGCTCAGTGGAACCACTGCTTTTCATCATCCCGGTGGCGTTTCATAGACTGCATCTGTGAATACATTTAAACAGAGTTGTGAGTAAAATATAAATCCTAAAAACCCTTTAACAGCAGAGCTCCAGCATTTATGTTATTTGATTTACTGTAACTTTTCAACCGTTAACATGATAATTCCAGCAGATTCTGAAGTAGAAAAGAGGTTCGTCGAGCTAATAGTTTAACACCATGCTAACTTTTTTGGCTAATTTGGCATCTAATGAGGTTTTTCATTTTTTACCTCTGACTAAAGCTAGTATTTTAGCAACATGCTTACTTTTTGTACTAATTTGGCATTTACTGAGGTTTATAGAGCTAATTCTGAGTTTAGCAACGTGCTAGCTTTTTTTTGGTTTTGTTTTTTTGGCCAATATGGCTTCTACTGAAGATTTTTGAGCTAATTAAGTGTGAAGCTAATATTTTAGCAATATGCTAGCTTTTTGGCTAATTTGGCATCTGCTGAGGTTTTCTGGGCTATTCTTGATTTTAGCTAATATTTTAGCACCATGCTAACGTTTTTGGCTACTTTGGCATCTATTTAGGTTTTTTTTTTTTCGTTTTCTTTTTCTTTTTTTCACTAATTCTAAGTTAAGCTAGTATTTTGTGCTAGCTTTTTTGCTAAAATGCCATCTACTGATGTTTTTTTGGGCTAATTCTGGGTTAAGTTAGCATTTTAGCAACATGCTAACTTTTTTGTCTAATTTGGTATCTGCTGAGGTCTTTTGGGCTAATTCTGAGATAAGTTTGTATTTTAACAACGTAATAGCTTTCATGTTAAATATTTTGTGTTTAAGCGTTACTGGCGAAGCCTCAGGCATTAAAGGGTTAAACTGTAGTTTTATTTAAAAGTTTAGGAAAAAATGACAAGCACTGAGTGCATATATGGATATTTTTGTTTAAATGACTGTGCGCTCATCTAGGAAGGACGATGCAGCTCATAGGCTCACTGAGCGGTTAATGCTTACAGCAGGGGTTTGTGCATGCAAGCACGTTTGTGCGTCTATCAGCTGTCTGCATCAACGGTGCGGTGTGCCTGACCCCTGAGCTCGCAGACAGAGCGGGGTCAAAGGCCAAAGCAGATCCCGTCTGAGCCTTCTGGCTGACCCCTGGAGCCAGCAGCAAAACACACAAACGCAGGCTGGGCTGAGGGGACGTTGTCAGGGGGTGGGCTCCTCCTCCACCAGACTAATATCACCTCTGGGACTAGGATCCAGACAGACAACATTGACCCCAGACATGCAAACGCACACTCTGCCTCAGAATCTGCGTGGTCATAAAGCTGAGCTCTCGAGTGATGCAGAGGGGTTGAGAGCGCTCTAAGAGTTCAAGACGGACGTGGAGGAGACCGGGACGTTCATGCATCAATGAAGGAAATTTAGAAATTAGCTCATTCAATAAATATTTGCATTTGGACAAATGTCATTCCACTGACAAACAGACATGAAATATTTGTTAAGTTTGTACTTTTCTCACAGTATTTCCTGTTTATGCAGCACCAGCTGAGTTTTCTTGAAGGACTGAAGTGCAGTCAGGGCAGGCAGGGGAGGCAGAGCCTCCCCAGAAAAATATAGCTGAAGAAAATGAATAATTACATAAAATGAATATACTTTTTAAAATGGAAAAGAAAATCAAATGTTATTTTTTTAGACATCTTTTCAACTATTATTTTTTCTGTGTGGGTTTTCAACGTTTCTTCTGTAATAAAGCAGCAAATTGTCGAGTTTCCTGTTCAAATCCGCCAAACAGCATTGGGTGAGGCAGCTGTAGCCCCGCCTCCCCTGCGCATGCGCTGTATTGTTTTGGTTCTCTCCTCTTCTGTCTGATTACATTGATGCCAGTTTGTGACTCATTTAGTCTTTTTATCTGCTAAAATGCTCTTCATAATCATACTAGGTGAGGCAGACAGTCCGCACTCCACCGCAGTACGCATGCCACAGAACAGAGGGCGCTGGTGAGCCCAGAGAATGTATGCCACACCGTGGCTAAAGAATAATGGAATAGTTTATGATTAAACACACAATGACATCCAAAAAGACAGTTTGCCTTCCTGAAACACCAAACACCCCACACTCACGAAACGCTATCATGTACTGTATGATCATGTGACTTCTTGGGATGAAACGTAGCTCTGTTAGAACATTAAAACCTGTTCAACAGAACCTCTTATGTGTAAACAAACTTCAAAGTGACTTTTGGATTACTGATCGTACTCTCAGCTGATGATGAGGAGCTTCTGCCTTCTTCATGGAGCGATAGCGGCGTGAGCTAATGGTAATCTCGCCTCTGTTGAGACGTAGGAAATGAATCACGTCTCAGACTGATTCTACCTGACACTGAAAATTACATTTAAACACCTTTAGAAACACTCGACTGTGGAGTAATTGAAACAGAACTAACGGGTCATAAAGATAAAGACAGTGATAATCAGACGTGTCTTTCATGCTAGCTAGCATTAGCCCAAATGAAAAGTGACAACGGTATTCACATGTAATTTTGTAAATACTGCAGTCAGTTCTGAACTTTTTTTCTTGGCTGCACGGCAGTAAGTCTAGTGCAGCCGTCCAGTTATTCTTTCTTATTGTTTAGCATCAATTTCTAAATGGAGGATTACGTTTTTTCACCTTAAACTCAAGAATTTGTTTAGACACGTCACTGATCTCTACTAAGACAGAGAGACTTTAACACTGAAGAAAGAAAAGGAAGACTTCTACAAACAGAACATTCATCCAGTAGCGGGCCGTCAGGGCCTGCAAGGCCTTCTCTGCTGGCCTTAAAATATCTGAATCACAGACTGATATTAATTATTATTTATTTCCGTGAATACGTATTCTATAATTCCAAATGCTCTGTCTTCGTCCTTTCATTGCTGTCTCCCTGGCTGCGCTGCTTCCAGACGTGTATTTTCCTATTTAAGCATTAACCAATCACATTGCAGCACCATTTGTTGCTAGGGTCAAAGAAATCTGCCCGGAGGCCTTCACAATCAGTTCTGCGGGCCCTGTAGCATAAAATAATTGTCGACCAAACTGTTGCTTCAACCAATCAGATTTGGAGTAGGCGACACCAAGGCCAGCTAGCAGGCGCACGGAAACGTCATCATTTTCACGAGCTTTGATTGGACAGCTCGCAGCTCGCTCTGGTTCTGCGTTATGTGACGGACACAGGTGCCGAGGAGCGGCGTGTCAGGTTTGAAGATGTTACCAGTGGAAAGCGTCTGATCGTCTGATTTTTGGTGGAAAATGAATGTCTGGGTAAAGTTGTGGCACAGTTTTGTCTGGCACGGGTAAAGGAGTTCCGTGACTCCGTTGAGCGGGAGTGAAGCTGATACGAGGAAATCTACGAGGCCTCTAAACGCACCGCGGGCGCGTGCAGCGCAAAATCCTCGCGCGCACTACCGACAATATTATTTTCCAGACACAGACCTGATTTCAAGATCACAAAAACTGATGTTTGTCTCCCTCCTGGACCACAAGAGGCTTCAGGAATACCAGAACATTTTCCAGCTTATCACAGCCACGGAACACTTTCTATCTGTGAAACGCATGGATTCTGCACGACAGAGTGATTGAAATCTTCTTGAGGATAGAAAGGATGGATTTTGTGTTTAAATAATCTGGATTTTTGGTGAGTAAAATTTTGCTATCTCCCTACATAATATTGAAATTTTATCAGGTTATTTTTTATGCTTTTGGTGTGTGTGTGGCAGCTGTACCTGCAGTAGAAGTTTTATTGCCATAAAATAGTTAATGAGGGTTGGGTTGATTCAGATGGAGCACTACTAAAGGCCTAGGTGTGAAATGCACGGCCCGCCACTGCATTCATCTGTTTCTTCAGGAAGAGCAGCACAGACTTCATTCAGAAGTAAAAGTTAGTCAATAACAACAGTCTTGGGTGATTTTTTTTCCTGTTACAGTTTGTAAACGGAAGTAGAACTGAAATTAAATTTATACACTTATTTGTCGTCAGTCAAATGGGGAATAAGCTGTAGGATTCATATGTTTGTAAAAAAAAATATATTAATAATAATTTTACAGCCTCTTCAAATGAAAATAAAAGATCAGTACTTGATGAGAACCCATCGAGATTCGATCGCAGGACTAAATGTGTCATTATTTTGGCACACCCCGACCCCCTATAGAACAGATTTATTATAGTCATTGCCACATGTACAACATCATTTATTAGTGCTCACTAGTCACTGCCTCATTCATACTGTTTCTAAAATAAATAACATTATAATCTATACCAGGGATCCCCAAACTACGGGCCTCCACATTTGCCCCAGCCCCCTGAACAATATCACTGACCCATGATTTTTTTTTTCTTTTTTTTTCCCAGTCAGGCCATGCGATTGAGACTCTGCAGTCTGTGCTCCTATCTGATACATCAGGGGGGTCAAGCTCAATCACACAGGGGGCCAAGATCTAAAACACACCTTAGGTCGCGGACCGAACAGGATAAACATTTATTGAACACTTTAAAACTACATTTTTAAAACTTTAAAACTGTAACTTTTTAACATAATTATGAATATTAAAAAAGCAGGAATATTATTCCAGAATAAATCAACTGAAACCTTAAATAACTTTCAATATTTTACTCTCCATAAAAATACTTTTTGTTAAAATTATACAAGTTAGAAATGAGTACAAGATAACATCGGGGCATTAATAACAATAAAATAAAATGATCTGGAGGGCCGGATATGTGACCCGGAGGGCCGAATCCGGCCCCCGGACCTTGACTTTGACACATGTGACACATGCAGCTCTAATCACAATCAGATCTTTGTTTTCATTCTAGAAAACTGGACTTATTTTCTACGAAGTTTTAAAGTTTGAGAGTTTAAACAAGAGAGAAAAGTGTGCAAATGTCCAAGAGTGTAGTGATGAGTTTCACATCTGTAGTCCTAACTTCACCAGTTACTTTTAGAACGTAACTCCCGCAATAAATGACGAAACACTGTTCTGGTAAAGATGTATTGTGTATATATATATATATATATATATATATATATATATATATATATATATATATATATATATATATAAATATACGTATATGTTTACATTAAGACACACCCAGTCATTTTTACACCTCTTCTGTCAGCCTACAAACAGACTGCACCCCCACACCAGAGAGGAAGACCGTTTTGTGGCCCTCACAAGAAAAAGTTTACGGACCCCTGATTTACACCAAAGAGTTTAAGAATAAAGTAAAAAAACAAGATAAAATGGTAAATGGTGTATACTTGTATAGTGCTTCCTACCCTCCTTCGAGGGCCCAAAGCGCTTCACAGTCACAGACCCATTCACACATTCACACATTCACACACTGGTGGTGGCTCTACTGCTGAACACTGGCGCCAACCTCCCACCAGAGGCAATTCGGGTTTCAGTGTCTTGCCCAAGGACACTTCGACACATGGGCGGGCAAGGCGGAGTCGAACCCGCTCACTTCTGATCAGGAGTCGACCGCCGTACCGCTGCACCACGGCCGCCCCTAAAATATGTAATAGATACTCAGAAATATCTGCAGACCCCCACAGACACTCACAAACCCGACTCCAGAGTGACACAGAAAAACAGTTTAATAATGTACAGTAGAGCTGCCACGATTAGTCGACTAATCAACTATTAAAACAGTCGACGACTAATTTAATACTCGATTAGTCGTTACTTTATATTATAATATAATAACACTGAGATGTTTTTTTTCTGCTGCAGACATTTTAAACACGCTGGTCGCTACACTAACAAGAATAAATCCAGAACCCTGTTGTACATTTGAGCTTTGTTGCTCCTGCTGAGTTCTGCTCCAAGAGAAACGGGCCAGAATAATTGAAGACTGTAGAACTCCAACCGAACAGCGCCGATAGAAAGTCCAGTCAGCCTCGGTCCTCCAGCACCGCAGTGCGAGGCAGAGACACCTGACTGGATAGAATCTAGAGCCTTCAGGAGGCTGTTTGGGGTGGCACAAACGGAACGCTGAGAGAAAATGTTGAACGCAAAATCAAAGATAGGGCAAAAGCAAGATGGGGCACTACGTATCTAAACATGTTTGTTCACAAACATTTTTTGGGGGGTCAAAAAAAAGTTTGCAAACACAAAATCAAAAGTTTTTGATACCAAATATTAAATATTTTATTTGCAACATTTTAGATTTTGTTTGCAGCTTAGAAAATGTTGATTCCAAAACTGTGACTTATGGTAACACAAAAATCCCTCCATAGAGAAAGGCAGCAGCAGGGCGCAAGATAGCAGAGTCTTCAGTGGAGTCTGGACCCCCCCAAAAATAAATATAAGGGGTGATAATGAAAAGTGTCTCTGGAAAATTGCATGTATCCAAGCCGGGGTGCAGGCAGTTATGAGAAGAGCAAACAGAGAGAAGAAGGGGGATGGGAGGGTGTCCCTTTGGGGGGGTAACAACAAGGAGGTCTGTCTGTCTGACTTCTCATTAAGGTTTTAGACAGGCACTGGTGGACGACGAGATGAAGAGAGGAGAGAAAAGAGTGGGAGGAGAGTAAACGAGACACTCTTTCTCTCTACTCCACTAGCATGGCTCACTATTAGATCCACAGGCCGTCTGTCTGCTTCTCTGCATACTAATTCCCTTTAGCCACAGCCTTGAACATCAACCAGGGACGAGGGCTCACCAAAGAGCTTCAAAACTGTAAACAAATATTTCTAAGATGTGCCAAAAAACAACGACAAAAAAGCAACATTTTCTGATGCATCTTTAAATGGATCAACATGATGTAATTTATGATCATGATGTGAACATCTTTATTGTTGTTTTTTGTTGTAGGAAAAACTAAAGAAAAAACAAGATAACTCACAGACACGACATATAATTTAGACAGAACAATGACAAAATGAAATGACGAAACATGTCGTCTTTGTGTTTAAATGCAGGAAAATTATTTCAAACGTGGAATTTTTTATGATTATGACCTGAGTGTTCTGTACATGTGTCAAAGTCCCCCTCTGGGTGATTCTATCCGGCCCTCCAGATAATTTTATTTATTATTAATGGACCAATGTTATCTTGTCTTATGTTTGTATAATTTTGACGAAAAATATTTTTGATGGAGGGTAAAATTTTAAAAGTTATTTAAATTGATTTATTCTGGAGTAATATTCCTGGCTATTTTTACTCTAGTAATGTTAAAAAGTTACGTTTTTTTTTATTTTAAAAATTTAGTTTTAAAGTGTTCAATACATGTTTTTTCTGTTCAGGCCGCGACCTAAGGTGGGTTTTGGATTTTGCTCCCGAGTGTGATAGACTTTGACACCCATTAAGTGCCGTCATCATTTTTCTCCTTGTACTACTAGATATTAACATCACAACAATTGTGTAGAAAAAGACTGTACTTGTGAATGCATTTATACACCTTAAGAACTCTCTATGAACAGTAATTAGACCACGGTTGACTAAAGTCAGGCCTTGAGGGCCGGTGTCCTACATGTTCTCCAACCGACCTGCTATTGAAGCTCCTTATTGGCCAAACACACCTGATCCAGGTAATCAGCAGCAGAAAAGGCGGGATTTCTGGAAAACCAGCACAAGGCCGGCCCTCGAGGCCTGGAGTTTGACACCTCTGAACTAGACAGTGCTGTGCATCAAAGAATATACTGTATATACTTTTTTTTAATAATGAACATCTCTGACAGAAGATTGAACCTTTTCACTATGGTTTTGCTCATTTATCTGACCAGCTCACATTTGTAATAAGAGGAACGTTCACATTTCCTCTTGATTTCAATGTCTGCAGTGTTACAAAAACTAAACATTTTCTAATATTAAAGCATAGAGGTGAACATACAGGTGAACGTGCAGGTGAACGTGTGTATTGGTCATTCAGAGGTTCAGTGAAAAGCAGGTGATGGTTGATGCTGGTGATGCAGACAGACAGTCATTCCTCCCCAGCATACCTGCTGCTCTCAGATGAACACACATCATCACACCTGGGGGATGTGTAGAGAGCCACGTCCTTTACAGGACAGTGTTTAGAGCAACATTTGAATGCCTGTTGTAAAAACTAAGCTTAGAATTTCTTTCTTGGTTTTCTCTGAGAATAAGCGTGTTTTCCAGATATACGGCATAAACCACCAAAACAGAGCTAATTAAAAGTAATGCTGAGCGTCATGAAAGCAAAGCCATTCAGCAGCTCTGCAGAGGTCTGGCTCTTTGTGCTTTTTGTGCGCTAAGTTGCTAAAGTACAGATGAGAAATGCTTCCATAATGAACTAAAGTTGTAACTTTTTTATCTACCCTAACCCTTTAACACCTGAGGTGTCGCCGGAGACGCTTAAGCACAAAACCTTTAAAATACTTTTCGACCGTTAACATGATAATTCCAGTGGATTCTGAAGGACAAAAGCAGCTCAACAGGGTTCTGACTACACACTCAGGCCTTCCGCAGTCACGACTTGGCCGTCCAAAAGATAACCGTTGGCCCCACTCTGGGCATCTCTGATTGGTAAATCAGAAATACATTTGTTTCAGAATATCTTTATTGTGAGTTTCAAAACTTTATCAAAATCACATAAAAATATAGAGTCTGGCAAGAACAATAAAACAGGAATAGCAATAAATTCTAATGATTACATTTCACTAATTTGCATTAAGAAAAATAAATTAAAGAGAGAAAAAACACAAGTCAGTGGTAAGATGTTCTTACAGAGACGTTTAGGTCATTGTTGACCATTGAGTGGGTTTGGAAAAAATCATATATGAGAATTATATATGATTTAAGAGTTCTAAGGCTTCTTTTTCTTTTTTTTAACAATATTTGTTAATCTCTCCAAAGCTAGGCGTGTCATCAATACTTTTGTCCACATTCCCGTTGAGGATGTGTTCATACTCTTCCACAGCAATGCAATAGTTTCTCTTTTTGGTAAAAGTCAATGAGCAATGATTGTTTCTGCGTTACAACAACATTTTGAGGGTAGAACACATAACCCAGCTCACAATGGAACCCGCCCTCCAATAATATGACCAATATATCCGGTTCCACTCTTCCAAAAGCACTGGATCACTGGGCATTCCCACAAACAATGGATTAAAGTTCCTTTGTCCACTTTGCACAGATGTCTGGAATGTCCAGGATATGTGGTTGAGTCTGGGTGTAAGGTAAGTGCACGTCAGCCATTTGTGTTGTAGCAGCTTAGATTTGGTGTTGACTGTGTCTGAGCCTTCAAACAAGCCGTTTCCCTCAGCTGTGTCCTCAGAAATGTCTTCTGATATGTCAATTTCCATGCTTCTAGTTTTTTTGAGGAAGATTCTTTGAATGTTCTAAAAGCAGATTGTAAAACATGGAAATCTGTCCTTTTCCATCCATGCAAGACATTGTTGAATATTCGATTTTAGACAGGTAAGGGCAATTGTTTGTGTTTGGAAAAAATGAAATGTTTTCTTGAAATATTATATTTCTCACATAGCTGACTAAATGACATGAGGTTGTTATCTGCGTAGAGGTCAGAAACTTTTTTAACACCTTTGGTGAACCATACCTTGAATCTGCCATCTGCTCTGCCAGTGTAAAATAATTATTACCCCAGACGAGTGAGAATTGTGATAACACTGGTGTGTCTCTAACATGTTTATGTGCTGAGTTCCATATTGAAATAGAATTTTTAAGAAAAGGATTCCTTGTTTTCCTACTTAACCTTGCAGGACTGGCTGAACATAAGTTGAGATGAAGTTCGGATGTTGTATTTTGCTCAATCGTAACCCAAGATGGAGCTCAGAAAAGCAGTTTATCGTTAACCAATTGGACAGACCAATAAAATAATTTTAAATGTGGGAGTTGAAGTCCTGCTTTATGTATGGTAAGCACAGTAGCTTTGTTTTTAATCTAGCTTTTTTGTTATTCCAAATAAATGGATTAAACTAATTATTAATGTGTTAGAAAAATATGTCTGGTAAAGGAAGGGATACAGCCTGAAAAAGATATAAAAATGTAGGTAATACAAGCATGTTGATTATATTTATAAGGTCAATCGTGGATATGGGCATTTGGGTCCATCTGTTTAACATCTCGTGCATTCCATCTACCAAGAGGTCATAGTTTATAGAAATCAAATGTGATAAATCAGGACAAATTTGAATCCTTAAATATGTAAAGCCTTCATTTGCAGTTGGATTTGATCTTTCTGTTTTATCCAGGAGCATTAATGCTGATTTTGAGGGGTTTATTTTATACCCTGATATTTTTCCAAAGGATTCAATTAAATTAACTAACTGAGGAATAGAATCTTTTAATTATGTCATCGGGATAAAATAAATACATATTTAAATCTAAACAAGCGGCTGATGGTTACACATTTCTGTTATGGTAAATGGTGTATACTTATATAGCGCTTTTCTACCTTCCTTGAAGGCCCAAAGCGCTTCACAGTCACATTCACTCCGTGATGGCGGCTCCACTGCTGAACTCTGGCGCCAACCGTCCACCAGAGGCAATGCGGGGTTCAGTGACTTGCCCAGGGACACTTCAACACATGGAGGGGCAAAGCTTATGAGCCAGAGTGTTCAAATTTGACAAATATAGTTATTCGATTTATATTGTGATATATATCGTTATTGCACAATATGGAGAAAAATAAACGATATGAGGACATAAAAAAATTCCATATCGCCCAGTCCCGTTAACAATTAAAAATTACAGTAAATCAAAGAACATAAACTCTGGAGCTCCGGAGTTAAAGGGTTAATTGTGTTGCAACATCTGAACTTTCTCTAATGCAGAACTAGAGCAGAACTGCAGCATTTGTGGGCTGGAGAAGACCTGGACACACCTGCAGCCTGGAAACCTGAGAAACAGCGCGTAGCACAAAACACAGCTGGTAATAGAAAACAAAAACCAACGCACATGAATTAATCCGATTAATTTAGTGGACGTGTGTGTGGATGGGTGAATGGGACTGTGAGGCCCTTTGGGCCTTCAATGAAGGTAGAAAAGTACTAATCAAGTACCACCCACAACCTTTTTAAATGACTCTGGAATCCTTTGTGGAACGTCGTAGAGGTCTTCTAGAGTGACAGAGGAAAGATGAAGCCCGCCTGAAAACATGGCCGTCTCAAAAGGTGAAATTCTTGGAGACTTGATGCTCATATTTATCGAGGGTCATCAGCTCAGGTTGGTCAAATTTAGAATGTGACAACAATAAAACAGAATGGAGGGGTCTGTAATAAACCCCTCACAGATGTAGTCTGCTAACCATCCTGTCAGATCGGCGCCTCCGGAGAGAAGGAGGGGGGGGATCGGGAAAAAGGGGAAGAGAGGGCAACACGGGGTGAATAGAGTCAGCAGGGAGGGGAGCTTACCCCCAGAAGCAAGCACAGGGCTGTGCTCCAGAACGTCTGAGAGAATGAACCCATGTGGGTACGTTTGTGGTGGGGTGGGTCTGTGTGTGTGTTAACCCCAGCTGGGCAGACATTTACTCGACATGCTGATGAGGGTTTAAGCAGTGGGTGGGTTGTGTGTCTGTCCAAGGTGAGTGAATGAGCAGAGAAAGGGAGCGATGGGGGTTGGGGGGTGATGCTGATGGAGGGGATTTGGGAAAGCTCTGTTACTAAGCTTAGAACCAGCGTAAGGTGAGATGATCGGGAGGTAGAAATGGGGAGGAAGAGAGACTGGTTTTGTTTTTGGAGGGGCCTCCTGGTCACGGGGAGAAGGACGGGACGAAGGCGGAAAGAAGGAATGGACTGTGACTGTCTAAGAAAACAGGTCTGTGAGGAAGAATGAAGACAGTCAGTTCTCTTCTCCATCTCTGGCCTGCCTTCATACTTCCTGTCTTTACTCTCATGTGCAGCAGCTCCTCCTCTTAAAGTCCCCATGACCATTTTTATTATTTAAAAAAAATCATTCCCAGTAGTGTTTTAATTTTGATTATGAAGTTTTTAACCAAAATCCCACAACCTAAATGTCTTAAAAAGCAATTTTTCATGTTGATCTGAAGCCTCTGTTTCCAAAATCTCCCCTGAGGGGGTGTGGCTTTTGGAGCTCCGCCCCTGATCCCCCCTGTCTGATTCTGATATCTCTGTGTCTCTCTAGCATAAATCTTCATCACTGCTACATAAAAACATCCATCAATCTGGGTAATGTCCAGACAAACAAAATGATTTCGTATTACATTTGTTCTCTTTCAGAAGAAAAATGCCTCACAGATGTGTTAAAAACTCTAAAAACAGGCAGGATTATCATCGGGGGGGGTGTGCTTTAAGGGCTTACACTATTTCTGAAGCATTGTGAGGTTCTGCTGCAGGATTGTCGATCTGATGAAATTTCTTTGTGACAGACACTCTTCATTTTCCATTGTGGAGATGTAAGAAACTGTAGACATTTAATGAGAATATCACACAGTCTGTTATTTCTTTTTATCCACCAAAATAAGCACAAACTCTCCCAGGCTTATTTGGAATGAACGACATAAATGTCTGATTGAGGAGTGCACACTCCATGAACCCTGAGCAGACATGTTAAATTACAGGAGGCAGCAGACTGAGACCGACCAGCACGGCTGTCAGAGTGTCTGACTGGCTCTGACTGCGTCAGGCTGGGGGTTGTTTGACCAAGGTGTTGACCGGGCTGCAGGACTGACTTGGCTCCGTTGGGGGCGGGGGCATTCCCCTTCCTCTCAGCTCAAAAAAAGACTGAGACAAACAGAGATAGCTTACATGCAGGCAAAGCGACCGACTGCAATGAACAGCAGGCGACTGATGCAAACACCAGAACAGACTGGTGTGGGTCTGGGCGGCAGCCGTGACCCCTCTCCCCCACCTCCTCTAACCTTGACCCTTGAGGTTCTTATTAAGCTATTTCTGAATGAAAGTCAGTGCAGCTGGGGTGTCTGGCCATGAACAGCAACCCCCTTCCCCCCGATCATTTAGGCTGTTCCCACGCCTCATGACTGACGGCCTCTCTCTCTCTGCATCCAACCCCTTCACTAGATTATTTATGTGACTGCTGCTCTCTCATCCAGCTGTTTCTCAGGGCAACAGCATTTCTGCATGGGAGTTACCCCTCCATGAACGAACCCCAATGTGGTGAGGGGGTTCTGCAGCTCGAGCGATCCTCAGAGCTGAGCTATCTTTGGATAGTGCCCCTGGTAGGGAGGGTCCCTCATGCCAGATTGGCCTTTGGTGACTGGTCCAGGAAGGAGCGGATCAGAACCAACTAGCGAGTCTGCAACAGATCCGTTTAAGCTGTCTGGACTGGCATCACTGAGGCCCCAGCCTTGGGCGAGTTCAACCAGGGAGAGGAAATCTGCAGAGACTGCTGACCTTACCAGGCTCCAAATGAATACAAGAAAATGGATGGATGATGGATGGATGGATGGACGGATGGACGGATAGACGGATGGACGGACGGATGGACGGATGGACGGATGGATGGATAGACGGATGGACGGATGGACGGACGGATAGACGGATGGATGGACGGATGGACGGATGGATGGATGGATGGACGGATGGATGGACAGATGGATGGATGGATGGATGGATGGATGGATGGACGGACGGACGGACGGACGGATGGATGGACGGATGGATGGATGGATGGATGGATGGATGGACGGATGGATGGACGGACGGATGGACGGACGGATGGATGGATGGATGCTATTTGGTTTCAAACCCTTCTAAAGACCTAATTCGACGTGTTGATTTGTCGCGTTCTGTTTCTCCAGCCCGTGCACGTCTGGACGCTGCACACACTGAGTGTAGTGTGTGACTGTGCGCTCATGTTCATTCAGGGGGTTCAAAGCCCACCACTTTCCCATTTTCATTATGGTCAAGTCTCAGAGCCGTGTTTCAGCAGCGTGGCTTTTTGCTGCCAACAAAGCAGTTTAATCACACGTACAGCACTACTCCATTTTCATTTCCTTTTTCATGCAGCCGCCATTCCACTCCAGCTTCATAATTCACCTCTCAGAGCTGTCAAGCCCATCTGAGTGTTTGCTGCCTGTTGAAATGTCATAATCAGTGACTTGGACAAATGCCTGCATGCTTTTCCTTCCGTTTATAATCAGACCAGAGGCTCAGTCCTGCAGCTTCAAGAGAAATCTCTGAATGACCTCAAACACCAATGACATGAATTCAGTTTGAAAAACTGCAGCTCCAACAAGCACAGAATAGTTTTTTTTCTTTATCCCAATTATAACAACACGTATTATTACAAAAATGCATGTAAAACCAGAGATTGAAAGTTAAGTTTCATTTTTTCTGAATCCACATGGGAATATTGGAGTCAGTTAATACCGAAACAACTTACAGGTTAAAGTCAGAGGGAATGAGAGAAGCTGGAGTGGACTGAGAAATAAAATACACACTAAAGAGATCAAAATCAAATCACCCTTTAACAACGGAGCTCCAGTGTTTATGTTCTTTGATTTACCTTAACTTTTCAACTGAGCCGCTTCTCTCCTTCACAATCTACTGGAATTGAATGAATGAAATGGTTTATTTCAAGCAATCAGGTCCTAATACATAACATATCACTTAATCAATCACAAGTAGATCGCTTAAAGGGAGTGGAAGGAAGCGAACTTATATAATCCCACCCCGACTCGACCATTTTCTCTACATGAACTATCAACATCCGGTTCAGGACTTCATATCAAATATTAATAGATTCTGGCGGTGATAGTTTATCTTGAAGTTCCAGCAGAGCTGACAGTTTAGATTCAGAGCGAAGAGTTGAGGAGAGCTGGAGACACGCGTCTGCTCATGACCCGGAACTGGAAAAAAAAACAACCAGAATTATCATGTTACTGGTTTAAAAGTTACAGTATGTTAAAGATTTTTTGTTTATTTGTGTTTAAGCGTCACCTGCGATGCCTCAGGTGTTAAAGGGTAATATGGATTAGGTACAGATATAAATAAATACTTTCCAAGGGCTTATTTGTATTTTAAATCCCCCTCCATTTTATGTAGGTAAAACATCATTTGACACTCAGATGTTTTAAGAACTCGTGCTCTTCCTTCATCCAAACCAAAACGTCCACCTCCATCCATTCTTCTCCTCTGCATCATCCTCACTCACTCAACTCCCTCATGTCCTCCTCCTCTACATCCATGAACCTCCTCTGTGGTCTTCTTCGTGACCTCTCTCCTGCTATCTCCATCCTCATCATCCTTTCACCATAATCAATGTTGTTCTTCTTCTCAACGTGTAAAAACATCTCCATCTGCTTCTCTGTATTTACTGTATCTCCAAAACATTTAATCATTTAGTTTTTATGTGAAAAACCTAAACCTAAATATAAATTGATTTCAAAATCAAAATCAAACTCTAAACCTAAAACTAAATCTAAACCTAAATCTGAATGAAAAAAACCTTAATCTGAATCTAAATCTTTGTCTCATTATAATAAATGTTATGCTGTCCATAAGCAAATTTGATTTTTTGCCACAAAAGTGATTCTGGGAAAAATGTGAAATAAATAAAACTGAACAGGGTTCAGTCACTATGGTGACTCCACATGAAGAACGGTTAGAATCAGAGTTAAAACCATATATATTTTTGGGGGGATTTGTCAGCTGAAATGTCTAATTTCATGCCTTTAAAATGCAAACTCTGAGGAGCGCCAAAGTGTCCACGTCTTCATGTGCTGAGCCCTGGCTGGATGTCTGCAGCAGAAACACGTGTATCACCTGTCATTAGCATAAAAGCTTTGCAGCAGGACACTGTGTTCGAGAGTGCTCTGTACCTGTGAGTCAGTGTGTTTGTTGTTCACATGTTCACTAACATGTAGAATAAAGTAAGGTGGCTCATATACAGAGCAATTGAGGTTTATAGAATGTCTTAGAATTTATTCACACACACTTTTGAAACATAGGTTATATATGACAAGCCCAAGTTTGAATGATAACTCATTTCTCAGAAACTGAAAACAAACAATAGTTTTACTGTTTAATGCTAATTATTTCATATGTTTGTTTATGTTACAGTTCCATTCATATGTTGCTGACAGGACCAGAGCACACTGCTCCCACAGGTTAAATGAACACAGACCATGGACTACCGCTCTAATCATGTCATTAAATATAAGTCTTAAAGTGTGATTTATGTTAATCACCTTTTTGATGAAAATAATCTGCACACATTTTCAGTTTTGACACTTGATTTTTCTAATGGAAAATAAACAATAATTTTGTATTAATGATTTTATGACATTATTTTCCTGATGGAATAAAAATAACAGTAATTCTAATAATCTGTATACATTTTCTATTTTTAACACATTCGACCCTTGAATTAATGAAAAACCATCTGCGTTTATTTTGATGTTTGCTAAACCTTGATCATTGATCTGCATATGCTGTGATAAAGTCTGAAATAGTGTTATGTCTTCATACACAGTCATGTAATATACTGAAGGATTTCTAATGGCCTGTAGCTGTTAGTGAGGTCAAAGTGTCTGATCAGAAGTTATGAACCTGGAAATAATCCTTCATGTTAAAGAAATGGTATGGTCAAGCCGTGGTGGGATTAGATACATCACTTCCTCCCTCTCCCTTTCAGGCGATCTGTCATTTGTTGCATGACTGACGTATCTTTCTACCGATATTTACCTCTGTTGATAGAACTTCAAATTCACTTTTTTTTTCAAATTTTCAAATGTTTCCATTTTTTCAGTTAAAATGTCTATTTTTCAAGTCTTCAATCTGTTTGTCGTTGACTTTAAGCTGATTCTGATTGACCCCATACATGTGGCCCTGGAGCCGCAGACTGATGTTCCAGAATAAATCCATTTAAACCCTAAATACCTTTTAATATTTTACTCTCCATTAAAATGCTTTTTCAAAATTATTCAAGTTAAAAATAAGTGCAAGACAACATCGGGCCATTAATAATAAAATGATCTGGAGGGCCGGATAGAATTACCCAGAGGGCCGGATCCGGCCCCCGGGCCTTGACTTTGACGTGCTTTAATCACTCCCTTCAAAATGTAGTCATGACAATCATTCCGATTCCTGTCAAACCTTCAAGAGAATCAACAGGACATCTAAATAACTGAAAATACTTCAACAACTCTCTTCTATGTCATCAAAGTCTAGAGAGAAACAGCAAGGAACGGTTCAGAAGAGCCACCTCCACCCTTCCTGTGCAGATGAAAGATGACTCAAGACTCAAGTTCTTCAGTCGCTGTGATGCCCAGTCTTAAACAAGCCAATGTACCAAATCCCTTTCTACAATCATCAGTACAGCAACAAATAAAGCTAGCGCTAACATATACGTCAGCACGCAGCAGCAGAGGCTTTAGCTAACACCCGATGAAAACCCATAAAGCAAAGAGACAGCTCCTGTTCTTCCACCGCAGCGCGTCTCCTGCTGCTTCCGCGCTGATATTCCTGATCCCTGCGCTTTGACAAAGCATAATAAAGCCTGTATGAGGTGCTGCATTGTGTGGGAAGAACACAATGTTGCACGCTGAGTGCTGTGAGAAGGGTGTACGCCGTCGGGTCCCACGGCGCAGCAGCGCACCAGGGCCTATAGCCGAGCAGAGTGCGGAGCATGCTAATGAGGTCATTATGTTATGCCTCTCTTTTGCTTTTCCTTTACAGTGTGGAGTCTGCTCGTCACCGGCTGGAACGTCACTCTCTGCAACTGAGAGGAAAGCCAGTCGCTGGTGCATCTTTATTTAGCCTCAACATGGGAAAACAGCACAAGTGTAGCAAATGACACAAGGAGAGCTTAAGGGGAAGTAAAGAGCCAGGCCAACTGCTCAATGGAGAGGCCCTCAGGGCCTGTTTGCCTTTATCTCTCCTACATCTTCACTATTATTTACAACCCAGAAAGAGAAGCAGATCACAAACAAAGACAAGATATTTGCATAGATGTTAACAATTAACACAAAATCTTCAGCATACTGGAACTTTTCAACCATTAACAGGATAATTACAGTAGATCTTGAAGGCTCATCGAGCTGCTTTTCTCCTTCAAAATCTACTGGAATTATCCTGTTAACAGTTGAAAAGTTACAATAAATCAAAGAACATAAACACTAGAGCTCCAGCATTGAAGGGTTAAAAACTGATCAAATACAATCTCAACTGCAGAAAATAAACAAGAAGCTCTCATTTTGTCCACAAGGATTGTTGCCAGGTTGAGGGTCTTTCCGAGCTCCAATAGCTTGGACCTGAAGTGAGGTTTTGGTACAACCCACTTCCTGGTACAGACTGGAACGAGCTCCTAGCCAAATGCTGAATGACGCTAGGTTAAAGCTGGATGCAGAAGTGAGCACCGCATTCACTCTCCTGAAATTCACACCAGACGCTCATTTTTACGTGACGATCAACAAGCTCTTCTGCTAGAGCGTTTTATTGTTTTTGCCATCATGGGTAAGTTAATAACTTAAAAATATTGTTATATACATATTACATTATTATATATTATATACATATATTTTTAGATACAAAAATATGATCACATTTGCCAATCACGGTGTTTTATTTTGAAGAATTGGTTATATTTTGAAAATAAACCTGATTTTCTCATGTATCTTGATGTAACTTCCTTCCAGGATTGACACGGATCAGACGCTGAAACAATCCGCTGCACCGCACGAGCCTTCCACGGAGGACCGCAGCGCTCCGCGTCTGGTTTGAACCACACCATAGTTAACAAGGGCGCAGAATGGAAGCGGCCTCCAATCCGCCGCGCTTCCACGTCCAGTGTGAACCAGGCACAAGACGCTGATTTGTATTTATATACTTGCTATTATTATTATAAATATAAATTAACTACTTTTTTTCTTCTTTAAAGATAAATAGACTTTTTTTCCAAATTAGGAAATACTTAAAAACTTTTGACAGAAGTACATGTGACTTTTTTTCAAGATAAAATACACCCGGAACCACAAAGGATTATCTCATTGCAGCAAATCTAGTAGTAATAGGTAGTGGAATGTCAGCAGGAGTTTTAAAAGTTTTTTATTTTACATTTGTGGTGCTTCCCAGCCAGAAATGTTTTAATCTAATATATAACAAGTCAGTTTTTGGAAATATAAAATGAAATCATACTCACAAAGAGGTGAATTTATCTCTGGAAGTAGCCACTCTTAATTCATCCTTTTTGGTACATCCAGCGCTCAACGTGTGAATAAAAAGCTCCAAAGCCGAGCTTTTAGCTGTGATTTGACTTGCTTTCTCTGTACTGAAGATGTTCATGTGTTCACTGATCCAAAATCAGCCCTTTCACTTCCTCATTATTTTCTGTAGTTCTATTGAGTGTCTATTGAAAGCTGACTCTCAGTTCAGAATGATCCTTTTGGATGTTTGAGGGGTGAAAACAGAGTCCAGTGTCCTGGCATCTCTGCTGCAGAGCAGGAAGTGGACTTCAGATGCCATTTCTCCAGAAGTATGAAAGCCCCGCTCAAACTCTCTCTTTTCCACCTTTCAGATCGATACGGCTCTGCCAAACCTCTGATGAGAGCTGCTCTTGTGAAGGCAAGAAAATCTAAGGCAAAAGACAGGTTGTGGCTGTTACTGTAGATGAGAGAAAAAGTTCAGCTAGTCTTTCATCCTGGCTCAAGAGATCTGAGGAATACTGCTTGGAAATGGGACTGAGCTGAAAAGTCCACTGAATTCCAGGAGTGATGGAGGAGTGAAGAAGAAGCAAAGGAGTCCTTCGTCGTGTCTTCTTCTGGTGCTGCTTCTATTGTTGGCTGTCCCTGTGTCTCTTTGACAAAGTTTTATCAAGTGATGTTGGGCGCCAGAGAGAAAACCCCCTCCAGCAGAACCACACATCGCTTCTTTATCTTCTCTCTTGATTTCTCTGTTTTTCACACACAAAATGAATGTTCTGACACACACACTGCATGTGGAGCAGTTACAAGGTTAGCGCCTTAACCCAGGCTGGCGGTGGGACTGCTGTTGAAAAGAGGAGAGATGGAGAGAGGAGATGGGAGTGGTGGTGGTTGGTCCCTGGGCTCTGAGGCCCGCAGGCGGTGCTGGGCAACCTCTGCTAGCCTCTCTCCTCTGTATTGATTTCTGCTGCTCCGTTCTGCCGAGGAGGCTCCTAGCCAGCGGGAACGAGAACAGAGCTCACCCGCCTCACCTGCCTCTCTTCTGGCTCGGCTGGCCCACTCTGCCCACTCTGCTGCTGCCTTGGCTGGCCCCTGCAAGCTCCATGGGACCCCTGGATGCAACACTGGGGCCATGAGAGGATAGCAGCCAGAGAGCCCATGGCGATCCACAGCTGCGTTCACCTGCTCTGGGTTCACTTCAGCCACCTCCTCCAACGGCTTCAGTCCTTCTCTCCATGCATTTCACCACCCACTCTGCCTCTCGTTGTTCCTCCTCTGCTGCCTCCTCTTCTTCCTTTTCCTGTTGTGAACAAACAAGAACACAACACATTAATCAAAACTTTCAATGTGTTACCATCTTTAAAGTCCCCCCTCTGATGAAAATCCTGTTTTTAGAGTTTTTATCATGTCTGTGTTTCATTTTTCTTCTGAAAGAGAACAAATGTAATCATAAATCATTTAGTTTTTACATTTCTGAGTATTTCTCCTCTTAAATCAACCAAACTGTCTTGGACAGACTCTGTCTGAATGAATGATCTTCTTTCCATCAACAGCTCTGCTGCACATGCACTAAACCCTCATCTGTTCCTAGTGTCTAGTTCAGGTTCTGGAGAAGAGAAGATGGTATCTTCACATTGACTGCAGTCAAATGAGCCGCCGTTCACATTTCTGTGGTCAAATCAGCATCACTGGATTTTTGGTGTGAGTTTCATCCAATACTTACGGTAGCAGGACTGAGAACGCTGGAAAATCTCCACCAGACTCCACGGAGCTTCTTGATGTGACCACGGAAATGTGAACGGCGGCTCATTTGACCGCAGTTGGAAAGGATTGTAAATCAATGAAAGAGCATTTTGATGTTAGCTTTGATTATTTTATCAAGAACTCTGAGAAACCAATGATTGAATGTATTGATCACAGTCAATAAACATTGGAGAATTAGCTAAAAGAGTCTTTGGTGAACTGGAAGGAGAAAGAATCAGGATTTTGGAGGAAGTTCTGTCCATGAAGATCTTCACTTCCTCGTCCAGCTGACATCCGGATCAGAACCATACGGCTGGACATTACCCAGATTGATGGATGTTTTTATGGAGCAGCGGTGAAGATTTATGCTAGAGAGACACGGAGCTATCAGACAGGGGGGATCAGGGGCGGAGCTTCTTAAAGCCACGCCCCCTCAGAGGAGATTTTGGAAACAGAGGCTTCAGATCTACATGAAAAACGTCTTTTTAAGACATTTAGGTTGTGGGATTTTGGTTACAAATTTCTTAATCATAATTAAAACACTACTGGAAATGTTTTTTTCCCTGTTTTTCCATCAGGAGCGAGTCCAGGGCGATTATTTGAAGTCCTCTCAGCTAGTTCTATGAAACTACAGAATATACGCTGCAGTGAGTTCAGAGTTTCAAACAATATAGCTCTGAATTTATCTTTATCTATTTATGGATATAATAATAACAAAACATTAAATGTGAAATACTGCAAATGTTTCTGCCAGGCTGGTGGAACCCCATGGAAACTTGCTCAAAGAAACATCTCGGCTTTTGTATCATCTGGAGTTATTCAGATGGGTTGAGCGGCCCTCTTCTTATGATAATAGCAGACAGAGCAACATTTCTTTCAGGATTCATGGTCCCATTATGTTCCTAAACAGAGAAGGAGCCATGGGCAAATTCAACCCCCACCACGCCACACCAACATCACGCTACTCCCTACATCTTCTTTGCACCTTAAAATAATTACCCAGGGGCTTCCCTGCCAGAGAAGTAGGGCAGTAAAATGCCGAGGCTCAGAGTCAGTGGGGTGGCAAGGCTTTAGAAGTTCAAGTTTTCTGTTGAGAGGCTGAAGGGGGGCAGCAGTGGTGTGGGGGTTACTCAGCTGGGACAAGGGAAGCATGTTGGGTGGGGGTAAGTTGAGTTAGGGGGACCGGGGTGCGGAGTACGTCTCAGACACAATAATGCTTTTCATGGGCTCAGACATGGGTGTTAACTCCCCTCTGACAGAGCACAATGAGACTCGCATTCAGGCAGCCGTGGTGATAGTGTTGGTTCAGGGCTGCATTTTCCCTGCCGCAGGCCGCAGCGCCTGCATTGTACCCAAACAGGCACCATGGACGGAGGGAGGGAGGTTTGGAAAGTGGAAGGAAAAGGAAGAATGTTTGTCTGTCTGCTTGAGTAAAATTAAGCTGATAAATTACATAATCTAACAGATGTAAATAAAGAAGGCTGGAGATGCAGATGTTAAAAGAAAAGCAGAATTACATTATCTGACAGCATCATCCTTTACACTGTCCGACAGCATTTAGCTCCTCAACAAAAAGAGTCACACAGTAAAATAAGATATTTTTGAGGGACAAGGGGTTAGTTAATAATCTGTTTTGACAGGTAAGACAAGCGTTCCAAAAAGATCAGAAGTACCTAAAATAGATTCTTTTCACGTGACGTCACACAAAATGGTGAGTGTGCAAAGGGACTTCCAGTTTACGTGTTTAGAAGCTGACGGCTGAAAGCTGTTTAAAGCAATTTACGTAAATAATAAAGGCTAACCAATTATAACGTGAATTTGTACAATATTCATCTTCTAAATGTCCTACCTGGTTGTATTGTTTTCCCTCTTAGATCAAATGTTAAATTGTGTTAAACTGCGTTAAGCTGCCAGCCTTGCCGTTCTAAACCTGAACACCAAAAGTCACTATTCACATTTTTGGCCCTGTCGCCTTTTCATCCGACGTCACCGTGAAAAGGGTCTACTGTCTAAAAGAGCTTAAAAAAAACAATGAGAAGAGAGTAACGTATCAAATGTTTTAAACAACTACATCCAAAAAAAAAAATTAATATGACTTGCCATAATATGGATCCTCATTTTTTAAGTAAAAAACTATGAAGTGATTTTTGAGCCACCATGTTACATGCAAAAGTGACAGATTTGAGATCAAAAAATTTTCTAGTTTGCAAACAAAATTATAAAGGGGTTAAGAATAAAACTTTATAATTTGCAAATGAAAATACATAATGTTTGCTCTCAAAAAATATTTTTTTCTCTTGCAAACGTTTTTTTTATTTTTGCTTTCAAAAAATATTTTTGCGTTTGCAGCTCAAACGTTTTTGATGTTTAGTGCCTCATCTCGCTTTCACCCTATCTTTGATTTTGCGTTCACAAGTTTCATTTCATCATTAGGTGATTGGTCCAGATTCTGTCCAGCCAGGTTTCTCTGCCTCGCATTGCCATACTTGGAGGCCAAGCCGGCTTTTAGGGGTGGAACAAACTTAACACTGAGAGAAAATTGTGAATGGAAAATCAAAGATAGGTCAAAAGCGAGGCTCTATGCATCTGAAAACTTTGGTGTTGCAAACGCAGAAATGTTTTTGGAGGCACAAAATTAAAAAAAGTTTGAAAAGGAAAAAATATTTCTTGAAAGCAAAAAAATAAAAGTTTTTGAAAGCATATACTATGCATTTTCATTTGCAAATGATTAAGTTTTATTCTCAACATTTTATATTTTGTTTGCAATTTAGAAAATGTTGGTCTCAAAACTGTAACTTCTGCAATCAACATAGTGGCACCAAATCACTTCATACTAAACATCTGCGTTCACGTTGAGCAGCACATGTAAAAAAAGTTGATCTGTTGTCACAGTAATGTATTCAGATCTGCATCCCTGACGTCCGTAGCACCCGTTTGCACACTCTCACTTAGAGCACCACTGCTCCTTCTGCACAGAGAAAGCTCTTCTCATGAACACTACTTTGTTTGTTGCCCCTCTGGTAAACTCTGGCCAGCTGTTCCCATGGCAACCTTCCCTCCTCATTCCCTGTGCGTGTCTCTGTGTGATAAAGAGAGAAGATGAAGATGCCGTACTGTAAGGTACAGTACTTGGAGTGCTGTGGCCTGGAGCAGGCGGGCCTTGGTGGTCTTAGTGCACAGGGTGTGTGCGTTTGCATTGTAGAATCAACAAACTGGAACACAAACGTGTGTTCAGCATTAGCCGACCAGAGGAAAAATCTGAAGCACACCAAAACTGTAGGTAGCGTTTAAGAGCCTGTAATCTAATAATTCTGTTAACATGGATTAATTTACTCTGAGACGTCTTAAGAGGAAGAGGTTCTGATGTTGCCTTCACCAGCTGGCAGGTCCAGGTTCATGAAGGGACTCAGAGGTGGTTGAGAATGTGCTGTCTTATGGCCAATGGGAGGATGGATGTTTACTACAATTAGAAAGATCCCTAACTTCATTATGAACCAGAAAATTGACAAAATGAAGGTGCAGGATTAAAAAGAGGAGGACAGAGAAGTCTACTCTTTAACCCTTTAACACCAGAGCTCCAATGTTTATGTTCCTTGATTTACTGCAACTTTTCAACGGTTGAAAAGTTACACTATGTTAAAGATTTTGTGTTTTAACGTCACTGGTGACGCCTCAGGTGTTAAGGGGTTAAATTCAGGACAGTGAATGTCAGGGAAGGCAGTGACTGGACTCTAAACCTGTGGTACCCCAGACTGTGGAATGTTACAGCCTACCAGACACTCTCCTCCACATCTGCCCATGATTTACCCTGGACCATTGACTGTATATCAGTCAATCAATATACTTTATTAATCCCACGGGGGGAAATTCGTTATATATATATATATATATATATGAGAAGTGGATTGAGTGGCCCCTCCCCCTACAAACACTGAGTACCTGCTGGCACCAAGAAGCTAAAGGTTTATATTCATTCTATTTGTCAGAATAACCATTCTTGCTCTGACACTTTTTTATTGACATCTTCTTAATAATCCTCATTTTTTTCACATTTTAAATGTAGCTCAAGTTCTTAAAGTTATAAACTGACCAATCAGACGCCTCAAAAAAAGTAGGAGGTCTCAGGTCCAACCTTCAAAAAGTTTGATTGACAGATTTAATGTCTTTCAAGTGGTAGGGGTGTGGATTTCCAAAAATGTCACTCGTGATTGGTGAGAGTGGTTGCCATAGAAACGGTGACTCACACACCGAATGCAGCAGGCGTGGCGAAGGCGCCTAGTCTCAATGTTAAGTCAATGTAGGGACACGATCTCCTGCAGCGCGGTTTCAGCGGCGAGCTTGACGCGGTGCGTCAACCAATCAGGGACCCAGTTTTGGGCATGTGACGTTTTCAGTGACAAGATCAAATAGTCGGGGAATAAACATTCAAGATGGCGGCTCAATGCGAGGATTTTGGTCAAGATCTTCTATCCATTTTCTTGACCCGCGGGGGCCGTAGGTTCCTGGAAACTGTCCCAGTTACTGTTGGGTGAAGGCGGGGTACCCCCTGGATAGATCACCAGCCTGTCACAGAGCACAGCCACGTCTTGACATTTCATGACAAACCCAGTTGATGATTGTGTTACTTAAGCGTAGGATTGTTGGGGTCCAGTTATCAGGACTTCTTCTTTCTCACTAAAACAGTGCGTGACAGGAAGGACATGAAGATACTCTCCCAGCACTCTCCCTCCTTCCATGTCCATGTCCTCCGTACCCCATGGTGAAGCTGCCCGACAGGAGTGCTCAGCGCCTCTCCCAACATTATTGATCCTGAGGGCCAGCCGGATGGGGAGTTGGTGTCTCTCCCGCTATCTCAGAACTTCATCCTGCAACTGCTCACAACTTTCTCCTCCATCCCTCCTCCACTTCATTTACCAAGGTTAAAGAACTCTTACAAAAAAGGGAAGAGTCGACTGGATGTTATTCGACTTCATGAAAGAACTCCCCTCAGGCCGCTCCACCAGAGGAGGATGCTCTCTGTGAGACCTCGCTCTGCACTGATATTCACACATGCAGAGCGAGCAGTGGCAGCCAGCGCGGCCCACTCAGTCAGACACAAATAGAAGGAAGCGTGTCCAGGGCTGCTCACAGCAAGGACCAATCAGAGCAGAAGTTTAAATCCCTGTTCTGACTTTTAATAGGAAACTATTTTGAATACTTTCAGACAGGCCTGCAAATTAATACCCACCAAATGGAGGTAAAACTTTAATTTGGCGGGTGAGGTATTGTTCATCCTCAATTACAGGGAACTCAAGCTCACAGCAATGACTTTAAAGTGTCTGCCTTCCCTCCCCATTGACTACCACAAACATCCATCGCAGAGTCGGTTCAAACATTTAATTCTGACTTTATAACTGAATTTGCTGATTTAATCTTCTTATTCGCCGCAGCAGGTGGTGCATTCAGGGGCTGCATGGAATAAACCATTTTCACGTGACGTCACACAAACGGTTAATGTGCAGCGTGTCCTTTGGTTATATATTCGGTTTAAACGCTGCTTAAAGTAATTTTATGTAAATAATGAAAGGTAAGCTAACCAATTGTAACAGGAATTTTCTAGATACCGGATTGTATTGTTTTCCCTCTTCGATCAGACGTCAGTATTCCTCCTGCAGAATGATCCACAGCTGCTTCCCAAAATCCTCTGGATGATATTAAACCCGTCGTGGATTATTTCTCTCTACAACCCGGTCATAGTTAGATGAAGGTCACAGGAACTTCATTGAATGCTGCTGGTTTGATTATGAAGGTCATTCAGATTTGACTCTTCTAATTGATGCTAATGCTAACGCTAGCTTGATGAGACGTAGATCTGCAGAAGATCTTTAAAGTTAAAGTTGATTACATTTCTGTGTTCAAAAATCACTAAAAACAGAGATAAAGTCAGACAATTTCAACGTGTCTGACAATAAAGAAAAACTAAAAACTGTTGTGTTATTTTCTGATGTAGCTCCACTTTGCTGTTGATCATAACCGTGTCTGATCCTGCAGGATAATAAAGGGAAACGAGGAGAAAAATCGTTTCAAAAATATATAAATGCGTACGGCCAGAGCTAAACTTTTGTCTTGGCTGATCTTATTTTGAAAGGGGATTAATAACGTATATTGATTGATTGATTGATTGATTGATTGATTGATTGATTGAATACGTGTCTTCATAGCGGCACTTAAAATATTCACTGTGCCACTTGGTAAACATTAATTTTTTTACAATTCCCCCTTAAAATACCCCAGAAAAACAACAAATACCTCTTAATACAACAACTACTTTTAGCCTTAGGTTCAGTTAAAACACGAGTGGCCAACATGCAGCTCTGTGCATCTTGGTGGTGGGTGTGATTGGGGGATGATGTCTGTGCTGCATAGGAAGCAGAAAGATGCCCAGTACATCACTCAAGAATGAAAATTATATGGAATCAGCAAACAACTCAATGAAAACGTTTTTACATGTTCTGATCAGTCCTGTAGAAAAGGAGGAGCTGAAAGATGAGTGATTTCACACACGCCGCGGCTGCTTGTTCAGTGAGGAAAGGCTGACACTGATCATGTACCCAGAAGACCTGGTCCACCGTCTCTGCCTCACAGACGGAGCTCAGTGGTTCTGTTTCCCCTCAAACCCAAACCCACCTCTTCTTACATTCACCCCAGTGCCCCACCCCAGGGAAACCCATTCAGATCACTCCCCATTTCATCATGACACCGTACCAAAGGAGAGGCAGTCCTCTCCAGTTCCTTCTCATGTCTTCACCCCACCGGGTGAAACAGTGGTGTGCATTTGACTCAACTTTCTTTCTTATGTTTTCACCAGAGAGTTTCTCCAGTTTGTGGACAGAATAGTAGAACTGCTCCTGACATTCTACTACACGTGTGTCAAAGTCTGGTCCTCCAGATCGTTTCATTTTATTGTTATTAATGGTTCGATGTTAACTAGCGCTTATTTATAACTTGTATAATTTTGACAAAATATATTTTTATAGAGTAAAATGTAGAAAGTTATTTGAGGTTTAAGTTGTTTATTCTGGAATAATATTCCTGATTTTTTATTATTCATAATTATGTTAAAAAGTTACAGTTTTAAAGTTTTAAAAATTATCATTCTGCTAACTTTATGGACTATTTTGGTATTTACTAAAATTGTTTAGACTATTTTGGAGTTTAGCTAATATTTCAGCTACATGCTAGCTGTTTTGGCTAATTTTTTTTTAGTTTTTTTAGGCTGTTTTGTAATTTAGGCTATTATTTACATACTAGCTGCTTTGGCTAATTTAGGCTTTTAAAAGTTTTTTTTTGCCTGTTTTGGAGTTTAGCTTTTTTTCAGCTACATGCTATCTATTTTGGCTAACCTAAGTTTTTTGTTTGTTTTTTTGTTTGTTCTTCGGTTAATTTGGGATTTAGCTAATATTTAGCTGTCTATAAGCTTCAGCGTTTTCAGCAATCAGTTTGAGCGTTTTTAAATTCAGCAACTTCAGCTATTAGCACTAGCATCTTCAGCGCCTAAATTCAATATCTAGTTCAAAATTTTGTAACGAAGTTACGGTTTTCAAGCTTTAAAAATGTAGTTTTAGAGTCTTCAATAAATGTTTATCCTGTTCTGCCCGCGACCTAAGGTGTGTTTTGGATTTTGGCCCCTTGTGTGATTGAGTTTGACCCCCCTGGTATAGCAGAGCATGAAGTTTTTTGGACCTTTTTATTCTTTAATAACTTTTAATGGTTTTTATTCCTGATTGCTTTGGCTGACATAATATACATTTTTTTAAAACGTGTGCTCAATCATTTGACTGAAGAGGCGGTTAAAGGGTTAACATTTTTACACAATTGTGCGTGTGAAATCAGTTTCATTTTCCATTGCCTGGGCTCTCCACTCATTTTCTATCCCCAGTTTATCCTGTGCAAGGTCACTGGGGCTGCTGGAGCCTATCCCAGCTCCTACGGATTGAAGGGGGAACCCCCCGGACAGTGTGTGAGTCCAGCCTTGGCCCTGCAGTGGACCTGAGAGCCGTCCAGGATGTGCCTCACCTCCAGACTGCTGTTGCTATGATGGACCACACAAACGCACAGTCAGTCCTGAGGGAATATTTACAGCAATCACTGAAGAAGATTTTGGATGTGGAATTGGCCAGATAAACACATGCATGAAAACAACATGCAAACTCTGCACACAGAGAAGACAGCTGGGATTTGAACCGGGTCTTCCTGCTGTCAGATGTCGGTGCTGGACCTGTGTGGTCTTCTGCATCTGAGTGCAGAAGCAGCTGGCTCTGCTCTTCCTGAACTTTAAATGAAATGATGTCTTACATTATGCTCCCTGACAGGAGGCTGGGGACACAATGCTGAGGGACACGTGCTGGCCTGTAATCATAAATGTGTGTATCTGTCAGGATTCTGAGCTTAGGTTCTGTCGTGTTCTGGTCTCACCATGTTCAGGTTAATCATCTACAGCTGTTTTCATTTAGTTAATCAACCTCAGGGCATTTAAGTGTCTGGTGTTCAGGTCATCTCCTCTGTTCAGCTGTCACTCTTCACCTAGCCCAGGGCCGAGGCTGTATGTAATGTCATCAAACAAAAGTGACGTCCAAAATGAGACACTATTTTTCATAACTCTCCGTTTGGAGGGCTGAATGAAGGGAAGAATTCTGATTGGACCCAGGTTCAGTGGATTGTAGTTGGTAAATCATGAATACTCCTATTGCGCTCAACTGCCTTGCTTTAAGGTCCAAAGGGCTTTACAGTCACATTCACACACTGAAGGCTCCACTGCTGAACACCGGCACCATCCTGTAACCAGCAGGAGCAATGTGGGTTCAGGGTTTAGCTCAAGGACACTTGGAACCAGCGATCAGAGGTCAACCTCTCTACCTCTGCACCAAGCCACCCAGTGAAAAAGAGGAGTATTTGGGTTTGAACCATAAAGGGCACCTTCGACGGTTGAATAAACGCAGGAGAAGAAATGGAGATCTGTTGTGGTTACATTCTCCAGATATGCTGCTGTGTGGATCCCAGAAATGAATTCCTTTTTCCCTCTGTTATTCCTTTACTTCCCTTCTTCAAGCACAAAGGTCTTTGGCATCTTAATGCATGCTGGCTGAATGGTGACGGCCTTAAAGACCGGTGGTGGCTAAGATTGAGGCGTGCAAAGGGTGACTAACCGAGGGGGGCTACAGGGGTCCACTGAAAGGCAACAAGCAGCGGCGTGAATGGGAAGGGAAGGGGGGTGAGCAGCACAGGCAGATTGGGGGTGCTGGAGCGATGGTGGGGGCCTCTATTGGTTCAATGCAACGGACGGAGCAGCTGTGAAAAGAGGTCTCCCCTTTTTCCCACGCCCAGTCCGAGCAGAGACCTGCTTTAGTCTGCCAGGGTCAAGTCACATCTCCAATACATGCTCGGAGCCCGTCGTCTCCCACAATGCATATGCACATTCATGTGGTTTATGTATGCACACGCACACACGAGCGACAGCTTTCAGAGAGATGCAGGCGGGGGCCGCGGTCAGACGTCTGCAGTCTGTTTGGGGTTTTGCTTCCTAAAAATCATCAGTTTACTTACTTACATAAACACACAGCAGTTCCACAGATTTAAGATTAAAATAGACTTTTATAAATGTCCTAAAAGCATTTTTTGTTTGCACTATACCCCCCCCCCTCCCCTCCAGAGTCCCCACAGTAAAAGCTAATTCTGTCTAAAGTGTCATTAACATATAATCATATTCCATGGAGGGGGGCTGTGTAGAACACTCTGAAAGCCCCCAGTCCAGCCCTGCACCCCCACCACTATTACCCCCCCACCGCCAGATGCCCTCCTGCATTGTGTGTGGGTGCTGAGGGCAGATAGACAGCGGGCCCCTCCCTCTGCACGTCTCTCTGCTCCATTAGGACACAGACGTTTGTCTGCCTGAAGGACCGAGGTCAGTCGGGACCAGGAGGAGCCACGGCGGCTCCCCAAGTTCAAGAAGAAGTTCAGAGTGGCAGAAGAAGGACGACGTGTACGGGGTCAAATCAGGACCAGCTTAAAGTCTACGAAAAACAAGACTGAAAATATCACAAATAGGAATTGTAAATTTAAAAAGTAGATATGAAAGCAGTCTCAAACTCAAAAATACATATTGGAAACTTGAAGGAATTACTGAAAATGTGAAAAAATAATATTGAAAATAAAAAAAAGAAAATGTAAATTTGAAAGCTTTGACAGAAAGTGAAGGAAACCAGTGTAGTTGTTTTCTACTGTACCTCAGTGTAAACATTTGTGTGTGTTCACAAAATCCTGAAATCTTCACAATAAATGTGGATGTGAGGAGACGTCCAGAACAGAGCCTTCATCATTTGTTTTATTGCTGTAATGATTGTGCCATCATCAGACTCCTCAGGTCTGGATGACTTTCATCAGTCCCAGCAGCAGCAAACAGACTGCAGGCTCCTGGTTTATCTACTGAACATTTGTTAGGACGCTTCATCTGGAATTCATCATTTCTGTTTGGACTCTTCCTGTCTTTTCCCCCTAACCTGTAACCACATTTTCATGGAAAGGTGAATCATTGTGAGACAATTGTGACGGCTGATCAGTGGACTGAAGAGAGTATGGTGACAGGAGAAGGGAGTGGGATAAAAGTCATGAGATGCTCTGCTGTTCTCAGTCTCAGTGCAGGCAGGTTTGTAGTGAGAGCATTAACACAGAAACATGCTACAGTAAGTACTCCACATGAGCAGACATTACTCATCTCTTTGAGGAAAAAGAGAATGGAGAGTACACGACTTTCCTTTCTAGACAGGGATGCACAAACTGAACGATCTCATTGGCCTGAAATACCAAAGAACTTTGAGATTCACACGTTTCATCTGGTTTTACTATACGATCCACTTTTCTGCTACTTTCTTGCTGGTAATGATTATAGATCATTTTTATTCCCATCAAAATCTTTTCTTATTTGACTAATTCTAAAACGGCATCAAATTCTAACACATTTGTAAAAGGTAAAAAACAATAATTTTAAAGTTCCACTCCAGACATGAACTTTTCTATTATAAAATCATTCCTAGTGCTCTTTTCATTCTGATGATGCTGATGAACAAATTACTTTAAACTTTTTGTATTAGTGTTTGACGGTCTTAAATAAACTGTAAGTGGTGGAACTTCTCTGACAGCAGGGCTCTAAATGAACTTTAATGGTTACTAACCAAAAGTTGGCTAACACCGACCGGTAAATGGATGTTACCACCCACTCCGGTAACATTCAAGTCTACCAATCAAATCTGGACTCTACCAGCCAAACGATTTCATGGTAAAATAATTTATATATTTCCTAACGAAACAATGTATTTATTTAGTTTCAGGTGAGGATTATTGTCTCGCAAAAACAAAGGACTAATAATAATTGAAGATGTAGTCTTATGTCAGAACATTACAGAAATGTAGACCTACACTGTGTCCAAATTCCTTCTCCACTCACTATATGGTGCGTTCCTCTTTTTGTGTTGCGGTCTGAATCTACCATTCAAAATCGAGTGCACGAGAAATTTCCCAGAAGTCTCTGTGAAAAACTTGCGCGCATCGATACTCACTAGATTAGCGAATATAGACCACAATGCATTACAGGTGAACAATTCTTGAGAAAAAAAACCTGTTTAAATGTAATTTTTATAGACCATCCACATTTTCATCATCTGAACACAGTGGAGTTTCAAGAATGTCATGCATAGAAAAGACATGTTTATTGAAAATGTTTAGCCTTTTTGTGTGTTCCTACAGATCACTTTTGTTGTTCTGTCGTTTCAAAGAGTAACAAGGACATGGAGCAAAAAGTGAGTGTTTGCGTCGACTGAGATCAGTCTGTGCAAATGTTAGAAATTACCAGTGCACCCGAATGCAGCAACAGACCCTTTTCACCGTGACGTCAGACAAAATGGTGACAGGGCTGAAAATGTGAACAATGACTAACAGTGTTCAGGTTTAGAACTTCAAAGTTGACAGCTGATCGCTGTTCAACACAATTTCACATAATCAAAGGTAACCTTATCGATTTCAACAGAAACTTGTAGAATATTTACTTTATAAATGTCCTGCTGAACTTTATTTTTTTATTTCCTGTCTTAATTCGTTCGTAAATCTAAATACAAATTTGAAAAATCCTTCAATATTTGAGGTTCTATTGAAGATATCAACCTTTCATTAGAGCAGATTTTATTATATCAGGTTCTATTTTGGTTGATGACACATGTTTTAAGTGCGATCAGCACAAAAACTGATGGAAATTCATGTAATAGGAGCAGCTAAGATCCAGATTGCTGCATGTTGACTGCTTGTTTTAACTGCACCCAAGGCTACGTTTAGTTGTTGTAATAAGAGGTATTTGTTGTTTTTAGGGTATTTTGAGGGGTAATTATAAAAATAGGAATGTTTACCACCCAAATATTTTAAGTGTTGCAATGATGGTGTTCATGGATGAAAAGTTACAGTAAGTCAAAGACTTTTGTTCATCATTGACTATGTTAAACAAATGCAAACCTACTCATGAACTCTGTGAGTGAAGATGTGAAGACTGTCACTTTCAAATTGATGCATTTCTCAGTGAAATGTGGCCCGGAGCTCCGCCTCCACTTCCAAAGCATGCATCCAGCCAAAGCTTGTTTGCATTGATTTATCTGGTTTGAAATATAATATTGACTAAGTAAACCGGCAACCTTCATTGAGCTGTGGCAGAGCAAAGCAGGTTGTAGAGGTGGTCGAAACTACAGCAGAGGATACAGCCACGGGCTGTGACGTTTCCTCTGATCTCTCTTCTCTTGCCTGGTTTGGGGGCAGGAGGGGGCAGGCGGATCCAGAACTTGGCCGATGTCACAGAATGCTCATGTAACCCTGGAGGGAAATAAGAAAATCCCTTCTTAGGTGTGTCCACCTCCGTGGTCCAGCTGGATCTCCTCCCCTGTTCCCGCCTCATCCATTTCTCCCTCCACTTTGTTGTCCACAGGAAGTTCCTCACACATGAACTGAGCAGGGCTCTGGGCCTTTTCACGGTCTGCTGCAGCGGTCAGAGGATTGAGAGGGTTCTCTCTTTGTGTCATTTCAATCTGACAGAAGCTGAGAGGACATTGAGCAAAACAGGCTGGTTTCAGCCTCCCTACACCTTCCACTGATGAGGGGCATTAGATCAGAGGTGTAAAAACGAAGACATGAGAGGCAACGAGAACTGAGGAAATCTATTTAAAACTAGAAAAAATGCATTTCCTGTGATAATGCTAGTGTGAATGCTCTTTACTGAAAATAGTTGCTGAAGATGCTGAAGCTTTGCCTGAAAATGGTGACACAATTTACTTTAACTGCTGAAGGGATTTGCTGAAAATGTGAAAGCTTTTTGCAACATGTTACATTTGCTAAAAGGCTGGAAGATTTCATTGAAGAACTATGAAAGAATGCTGAAGTTGTACAAAATTTCTACAAAATTCATTTAAAAATCCCCAATACATGCCAATTTTGTAAAAATATTTAGTGTTGCTTAAATATAAGTTAAACTCCAAAGTAGCCTCAAAAACCTTAGAAGCCAAATTAGCTAGACAAGCTAGCTCGTTGCTTAAATACCAGCTAAACTCCAAAATAGCCTAAAATTCCTCAGTAAACTAAATTAGTCAAAAACATTAACATGTTGCTGAAATATTAATTAAGCTCTAAAATACCATTTAAAAAAACCTCATCCAAGTTACCCAAGTGAGCTAACATATTACTAGTATAACAGCTCAATGCCCTTTTTTAAATTTACTATAAAAGATTAAAACATAGCCCATGAATATATTTAAAGACTTGTTGCTAATCTACTTAAAAATTGAAAATTTTAGGACTTTCTTCTACATTTCCTATAGGGCACATTTTGCTAAATATTTCAAAAACTAGTTTTTGAATGTCAAAAGTACAAGCAGTAGCTGAACGTTTTGATACCAAGATTATTGAAATCACTGAAAGTCTTGAGTGTTTACTTGCCAAAAAACACAGAAAGAAGCAGGAGAATGACTGTAGTGTGAATGCTCTGAAACATTCACACAAACATGTTTGAATCAACACTCATCACAAAACCACAAACCAGACAGAGTCAAGGCCCTGAAGGAGGACCAGGTCTGCCTGCTAACACCCGTTCAGATTGGACATCATTAGCGTAGCGTGTCGTATCTCACCTGCAACCCCTGACAGAACCTCACTGCTCTCTCCAAACAGCAGCAACACGGACGACTGCAAAACACAGAAGGTCATTTTTAGAGTGAGTCCATCTGTGAGGAAACAGTGATATGTCCCTCGTTTCAATTTAAGTGTATTTATTACAGACTAAATACCTAAACCTTCTGTCAAATACTTTGTGTTTTATTTTTGAAGGTTGAAGTGATAGACATATTTTAAATCAGCATTTTCAAGAAAAATGGGGAAAAATGTAGATTAATAAATTAAAAACTACAGAGTCAAAAGAACTTTAAAGGGATTTACTTCACCGACATTCAGGAAACCCTTTGACTATAGGAGGCATTTTCAAACAAGCCCTTCAATCATTACCAACAATATAATACGACGGTTTAAAAGTGTTTTTGTTTGTTTTTAGAGTATGAATGTAGATATTTTTACACATTTTCTGTAGTTGCTCACAGTTCATGACTATGTTATGAGGAATGACTGTTCAAATGATTACATATTGTATTACTTATTTTACTTTATTCTTAAACTCTAGGTATAAATCCTATTTTGATTGTTTTAGAAAAAGACTGAACGATGAACTGGCTGGAGAGCATTTGAAATGTCGTACTTGTGACAGCGACAACAATAAATCTAATCTAATCTATTATTCCAAAACAAAACCAGTCTCATTCACACACAATTGTTTTCCTTTTGGTCCTGTACGGGTTAGAGCAGGTGTGGGCAAACCTTTAGACCCGTGGGCCAAAAAGGGTTCTAAGACGTGACAGAGGAGCCGGATCAGATGCGTGAGGGGTTTTGGTAAACGACCTCATATAAGGAAGAAAGAGCATGGAATCTGGACAAAAACGTCTTTACAACCTGTGTTTGTTCCTATTTTAGTGCCAACTGCATGTCTATCAGGGAAAAAGTTGAAAAATCGTGTTTGCTGTGTTTAATGATTGGACAATGTCTGACTCAAAAACACACGTGAGTGTGAGAAAAACTACTAATCTTTCAACACAACGTGAATCCAAAACAACTTTCTGCACCTAAACACAAATCAGTTTATTTTTGCTGCACCATCTAAAAGGAAACAACAAAACTACAGGCAACTATAAAACATTAACATGGATTATCAATATAATTACTTCCAGCAGAGCAGGGCAGATGAAATAGTTTAACGGGTGTAGTTTGGTAGTTTGCCCTCCTCTGGGTTAGAGGCTGTTGATAAGCTTCCAAACCCAGACGTCACAGTTGAAATAAAAAGGTTTATATGATCTACTTCAAATCAAGGTTAAACTAGAAAAGTTGAATGACCTGCAATAATGCTAGTGCGAATGCTTTTCACTGAAGAAATTTACTTTAATTACTACATAATGTCCTGAACATGCTGAACATTTTGATACCAATATTGCATAAGTTTTTAAAGGATTTGAAGAGTGTCCATTCATTTTCAATGAGGCCAGTGAATTTGCAGAAATTGCATAAAATCCTAAAAACTGTAAAAAATACGAAAAGTACAAGCATGCATCTCCTGAATGTTTTGATATCAATATTCCAAATGTTTTGAAGAGCACAAACTATTTGAAGAATTTCTCATTTATACGGGTTTTAAAAAAAATTGTGTAAATTGTGTAAAATTAAAAAAACTGCTAAATATATGAATACCAAAAGCAGGAATGCTCTGAACGTTTTAAAAACAAGATTTACAAAATAGCTCATAGTGTGAGTTTATACGTGACAAAAAACGTACAGAAAGGAGCAGAAGAATCATTATTTCACACATTAAAGAAATAATGATAATACATGCAACAGATTAAAAAATAGTAAAAATGTGATATAAAGGGTTCCTTTTTCAGAAATATGAACAATGCAGATTTGTGATGAGTCCTAAATTGTAAAGGAGAATCTCTTTTTGTGGCCCACAGTTTCCTGCTATGCTTATTGTGACCAATGGATGCATGATGTGATAATCAGGTACACGCAGTGCAATCGCAGAGTCAACAGACAAACACTCAAATGGAAGTGCACGAACAAAAACACACAGAGGCATGTGTGAGAACACTGGTGCAACACTAGCTAAGGCTGGAGCTAGCTGCAGGACAGTGAGCCTGAATCAGGAGCTCTGCAGGGTTTAGAGGTGTGGGAAGGGTTCTTTGTCCAAACATTCTTCTCAATATGCAATCCACCCCCCATCTGTTTGATGAAATCAGTTAAAAATCCCAAACAGGAGGAGCTAGAGACTTGAACAAACCTGGTATCCTACATGAACATCCTCTACATTCACTACAGAACGACCCCAAAGCTGAGACGGAGGAATCGCTGGACAATGACCAACTTAATGCAGCCCAGCAGCAGATGCTTGTAAGCTAGACTCAGTCTAGACGGGGCTCCATCTGGTGCTGAAGGGGCCTCCTCCTGATGGCGGAGAGGGCCCCAGACAGACGTAGAATAATGTGGGAAAAGTGACGTCTCGCCTGCCTCGCATTTGAATCTCAAAGGCTTCCTCTATTTATTAGCCTTCAGCAATGCATTCATTTTCACTGCAACAGGGTGGAGGAGTCAGAACAGAACAATCGCACTTGACACATCCTGCTGGGTCAGAAATGCCCGGACTAACGTTGCACTAGCATATTAGAGAGGAAGCTGAAAGGCTGAAGGGACACCCAGCTAAAAGCGTTCAACTCTGCCTTAATTGTTTGTATTTTTTCTAAAGAAATTGGTGGAAAATATGTAGTTTTCTAATGACATCAAACTACAGAAATAAAGCAACATTTTGAAAAGCTGCAGTTAAGAATGTAAAGGTTCAGTAGCCACAGCTAAACCGGCTGCTATTCCAGTTAGTGATGGAACCAAAGCCGGACAGGGAGAAAAACAGCTCTAGGTTTGTGCAGTTTCACCATCACAGTCAGAGGCAGCGGCAGCAGCAGCACACAACTGGGTGTTTAAAATTCAACATTCTCCACCATGGAGGACAACCTGTCACTCAAACGGCTCCCCTTTGACTCAGACAGAGAGAGGGAGGAGATCTGGATGTGCAGTCCAAGCAGCGTTTCCAAACACCTGCTGACCTGATGTTCCTTTGCATACCTGGCTGGGAGCTGTTTGTGGCACAAGAACCTCTTTTAATTGCATAGGGGTATTTGTCAATCATTGTTAATAATGGCTGATCCCGGACGAGCCCCCACATGCTACGTCCCCAACAGGCACATCTGGCTCAGGTCAAGGGGAATAGATACAAAAGGAGGCAGTAACATAAGAACTGGACACCAATAAGAATAAAAGGAACAGTTTATTAGATAAACAGAACCCTGTGTCTGGAAAGAAAGAACCAAATGAAATAATTAGTGTGCTGGTTCCAACAAAAAGACAAACCAAAAGGAATTGGAACCTTGGGCAAGAATTAAATGAATCAGAGAGACCGCTGACCCGGACATGTCGACTGTCGGAGTCAGCAGCTCCCTAACCACAATCTACCAGAAAAAAATAAATAAACAAACCCTGTAAACTAAGACTACCACAGTCCAACCCCAAACTAAAATAAAACCCAGCAGTGTCAGACTGCGGAAGACAAAGAAGGTAAAAGAGAATCAAACAAACCAGCACCACACCAAACAAACCCAACCAGCTCCTCAATCTGCTCTGCCCCCTGCCAGCCTCGGCGTGACCTCCTCTGTCTTAAATAGCCAGCAGGTGCCACATTGGCCACACCTGCCAGGTGAGCAGAAGGACTGGATGGAAAAAAGGTCCAGCAGGACGCAACGGCAGCAAGTGCCGTTTGCCTTAAAATGCAGCAACAATTCAAGTCATATTTAGGATTTTTTTTCTTTGACATAAATGTCCCCCTTTACCACCTTCTAAAGCTTAGAGGTTAACCCTTTAACACCGGAGCTCTAGTGTTTCTGTTCTTTGATTTACTGTAACGTCTCAACCATTAACAGGATATTCCAGTAGAATCTGAAGGAGAAAAGCAGCAACTTTTGAACCTGTAAACGGTTCAAAAGTTACAGTATGTTACAGATTTTGTGTTTAAGCACCACATCTGAAAATTTTTCTTTTCAAAATAATATTTTCCTTTGAGCTGAGTGCAGTAATCTGAAAGCAAAGACCTCGAGACTGCATGATGATGGTACTGAATTATATCTTTCAAATATTTTAGGCCTTAATAACTCATGCAGGCAGGCTTTGGCACAAAGGGTTCCCAAACAGGCCCTCACCAAAGGAACGACTGCTGTGGACCACGTGACTCAAAGAGCCCTCCCATCGGGTACCTTCAACATCATCTTCCTCAGACCTGATCTGTCCTTCTGGTCCGAACCCAAGTCACTCTACTATGAAAAATACAACTCACGGACCGGATTTGAGGGCATTTGAAACGACCAACAATCCAAGTCTGTTCCATGAAGAATCAGCATCACTGCCGCGCGGCGCTCCTCCTCATCACCATCACTGGAGTCTGCCCCCGATTACAGGCTGCTGTCACTCCACGCATCCTCGTCTAGCGAACACGAGCATCCGCGGGCTGAGGAGGCGGTTCTGGCGGCGCGGACGCCGCTGCGGTCGGTCTCCCGGTCCTCCGTGCCCGCATCCTTCCCTCCATCCATCCATCAGTCCCCCCCGCTCCGGCATCCAGGCTGTCCGAGCTCCTCCGTGATGACAGCGGACTTAGTTTCTACATTCGGTTCTCTAGCTTTATGATATTACAGAAACTCATACAGCTAGATAACCAAAGAGAAAAACTAAGCCACGTTTCTTAAAGGGGCCGCCGCGGAGCTGCGTGTGTTGTGGTCACATGGAACCATTGCGTTCCGCCCGCGTGTGCGCGCGCGCCTTCCTCTCTCCCCCTGACTCTCACGTGCGTACTTGAATGCGCACAGGCACCAAACAGGTTAGAACTCATTGGCTTTGTTGTCATGTATGAGAAATATGATGAATATCCCGCATATATTCGCAGAGAAGTCACGCATCCAGAGAGCTCGTGCACGACTAAGATCTCTGATCATCAAGCATCAACTTCTTCTTCTGCAGCATGCTCCATCCGGGCTCAGGAGGATGACACCCCCAATCATCCACGGACACCCCCTGTTGTTAAAGCACGACTTCCCCTGCAAACATCTTCACATGAGCTCTAAATGATGGATCAACCAACCAGACCAGAGGATGGACACTCCAGCACAGCCCAGACCTCACAAACCAACTAGTTATCAATGCAAAGCTCAAACTAACCTGATCTCCACCCCCATACCACGGTTTTAGTGCAGCAGAATGGGGTCTGTTTGAAAAAGATTAACTACCAGAGGCCTTCAGCTGGACGACTGTAGACTGACAGAAAGAGAGGATGACTGCAGGCTGACAGAAAGAGACGATGACTGTAGACTGACAGGAAGAGAGGATGACTGTAGACTGACGGAAAAGGATGATAACTGCAACCTGACAGACGATGAAGATGACGGCAGCCTAACAGAAAGAGAGGATGACTGGAGGCTGACAGAAAAGGATGATGACTGCAGGCTGACAGAAAGAGACGAGGACTGCAGCCTGACAGATGATGAGGATGACTGCAGGCTGACAGAAAAGGATGATAACTGCAGCCTGACAGACGATGAAGATGACTGCAGCCTAACAGAAAGAGAGGATGACTGGAGGCTGACAGACGATGAGGATGACTGCAGCCTGAGAGAAAAGGATGATGACTGCAGCCTGACAGAAAGAGACGCTGACTGCAGCCTGAAAGACGATGAGGATGACTGCAGCCTTACAGAAAGAGAGGATGACTGCAGGCTGACAGACAATGAGGACGACTGCAGGCTGACAGAAAGAGAGAAAATGATGATGACTGCAGCCTGACAGAAAGACATGATGACTGCAGCCTGACAGAAAAGGATGATGACTGCAGCCTGAAAGACGATGAGGATGACTGCAACCTAACAGAAAGAGAGGATAACTGCAGGCTGACAGACAATGAGGATGACTGCAGGCTGACAGTAAGAGAGAAAAGGATGATGACTGCAGCCTGACAGAAAGAGATGATGACTGTAGACTGACAGATGATGAGGATGACTGCAGCCTGACAGAAAAGGATGATGACTGCAGCCTGACAGAAAGAGATAATGACTGCAGCCTGACAGATGATGAGGATGACTGCAGCCTGACAGAAAAGGATGATGACTGCAGCCTGACAGACGATGAGGATGACTGCAGCCTAACAGAAAGAGAGGATAACTGTGGGCTGACAGACGACGAGGATGACTGCAGCCTGACAGACGATGAAGATGACTACAGGCTGACAGAAAGAGAGGATGACTGCAGCCTTACAGACAATGAGGATGACTGTAGCCTGACAGACGATGAAGATGACTGCAACCTGAGAGACGATGAGGACGACAGCAGCCTGACAGAAAAGGATGATAACTGCAGCCTGACAGACGATGAAGATGACTGCAGCCTAACAGAAAGAGAGGATGACAGACGATGATGATGACTGCAGCCTGACAGAGGATGAGAATGACTGCATGCTAACAGAGAAGGATGAAGACTGCAGCCTGACAGAAAAGGATGATGACTGCAGCCTGACAGACGATGATGATGAGTGCAGCCTGACAGAGGATGTGGATGACTGCATGCTAACAGAGAAGGATGAAGACTGCAGGCTGACAGAAGCGGATGACTGCAGGCTTTGTCCCTTTCGGGGTCATGTGCCTGCCAAAACCTAACCTGGGCACTCATTGACGAAGGCAGGATACACCTTGGACAGGTCAGTAGTCTGTTGCAGCCATTGACACCCTCATCCACACCTAGAGACAATATAGATCATGTGTCAAATTCGAGGCCCAGGGGCCGGATCCGGCCCTCCAGGTAATTTAATTTTATCTTATTGTTATTAATGGCCCGATGTTATCTTGTGTTTATTTCTAACTTGGGTAGTTTTGAAAAAAATATATTTTATGGAGAGTAAAATATTGAAAGTTAATTAAGGTTTAAGTTGATTTATTCTGGAATAATATTCCTGACTTTATATTATTCATAATTATATTAAAAATTACGGTTTTAAAGTTTTAAAAATGGGCCTTCTGCTAGCTTTTTTGGCTATTTTGGCATTTACTAAGATTTTTTGGGCTAATTTGGCATTTAGCTAATATTTTAGCTGGCTATCAGCTTCAGCAATTTCAGCTATCAGTTTCAACGTTTTCAGCTATCAGCTTCAGTTTTTTAGCTATCAATTTCAGAATCTTGAGCAGCCAAATTCAGCTTAGAGCATTCACACTAGCATTATCACAGGTAATGCCATATATCTAGTTCATAATTATGTTAAAAGTTACTGTTTTAAAGTTTTATAAATGTAGTTTTAGTGTGTTGAATAAATGTTTTTCCTGTTCAGACCGAGACCTAAGGTGTGTTTTGGATTTTGGCCTCTGGTGTGATGGAGTTTGACCCCTCTGTTCTAGAGTCACCAGTGAAACATGTTTTTGGACTGTGGGAGGAAGCCGGAGTCCCTGGAGAAAACCCATATATTCATGCATAGGGAGAACATGCAAACTCCACACAGAAAGGTCCCCATTGGTGGTTCTGTTTCAGGTCCCAGCCGGACCTTGTTGCTGTGATTGTGCTAACCACGGCACATAAACACAATTATGTGTTCAGGATAAGTCGCCAGATAATCATCTGTGTTCGGATACATCTGTAAATGCACATTTTTAAACTAACCCAAGTGGAGTAATACTAATCCACACCAATCATTCCGGGTTGATGACTTCCTTTTAAATTTTAAATTTCTATTTCTTTTAATGGTTTATTTCAAGCAATCAAACAAGCATGCATGTGAATAGTTCTGTGATAGTGATGTGATTGTGGTGAATTATTTACCACGTTTTCTTTTCTCCAAAGATCTGAAATGATTGTCTGACATTTCTTTCAAATAGAATCTGAAAATGATCCTCCTCATTTCATGTCAGGTGTGTCTCCTTTCATGCTGCGCCGCGTGCTGGGACACGTGGCGCAGCAGCTTCCATTGTGAAGAGGCTCGTGTCAGCCAGCGCGAGCGTGTTCGTTAGGCAGAAATAAACCAACAACAAGGCCACATTTTGATATATGAAAAAATGAAGGAAGCGAAAGGGGTATGAAACATTAACGTGAAAGGGGTGGGAGGGGCTTATCTGGGCACAGACCTGTGCGCACTGACGGTACAAATGGATGAACTAGGAGGCAGTTTAAGGGAAAATCTGAGGGTCCACGCTGGTGAGGTCTGAGGTGATGGACCAACGTCCACACGTCCAAACCCCGGATCAGCTCCTCACATCTCCACCCGAAAATTACAGCAATATTTAGGTATTTAAACATAAAATATGTCAAAATGATGCGTAAAACCGACGCCAAGCCCGAGAGTGATGATGGATTCATGTTTCAAACACACCCGGCCTGACTGAACGGACACGCGCGCATTTAAACAGAAAACAAAAGTGGAATTTATGTCCGTTTGTTTGGTAAATCAACATTACAAATCACTGAATGTGATTATCTTTAGGTTCTGTTTGTGAATGTATTTAATTCAGTCTTGGTAGCTTCCTTTCTACAGTAATTGTGGAGTTGATGGGAAGTCTCCTGATGGCCTCTCCTCCTCCTCCTCATCCTCCTCCTCCTCATCATCATCACATCATCATCACTGCACGCAGATGGAGAAGCAGGTACAGAGCGCGCGCTCACATGGACGGACTCCCTCACTTTTCACCAGAGTTCAACTAAACATTCAGAAGGAAAAGTCTCCGTTGGCCTTAATAAACGATCGTTTTTCTGAACAGCTTTGACGAGCTACTCTGACGATTTCTGCAGCTCGAGAGGAGCAGAGGAAACATTTCCAGGTGAATCTGGAAGAAATCAGCTCCAAGCGACGTCAAACCTGAAGCTCCGAAAATGTTGCAGCTTGTTTGAGATTTTCAACAGGTTTTCACAGCATTGAATCAACAAAAAGGCCTCAATTCAGATGCTTGATTTGATGGGTTACTGTGTGGGAATATTTATGCTTGTACTTTGAAAATGTAGCTTCTTTTTAAAGAAGGTAAAGACGTCAGTTCTTGTTCTGATCAGCCTCACGGTGATCTTTGCTTTGGCACGTCATGAACTATTTCTATATCTGACACGAACGGGAGCTGCAGAGAATCATTTCTATTGTATTCTATTTTATTTTATTTTATTTATTTGTGAATTCTAAAAGAAGCTTTTCTCTGTCTCAAAACAAACAGGATTATGTTCACAAAAATCTCTTTAATTAACAGAAATATTCATTTCAATTTTTTGCGCAGCTAAACTATACAAATAAACATTTAAATATTTGCCAGATTATATTTATGAAAGGCTTCGATTAATCCAAAAGAATTCTTTGAACGTGTACAAATAGTGAGGTGGAGGAAGAGAGCATCTGTCCTTGGTGCTGAAACGAAGATCCCAGTGCAGATTGTGGAGAAGAAGCACACACGGAAATAAATGTAAATTCTTCTACTACATTTAATAGAGTGACACTTTTAAGAGACTGGCTTTTATTTATTTATTTTGTTTTATTTTGGGGGATAATAGGGAAACGTGGCGCCATTTAATGAAGAAGTCAATGATTTTCTTGATAATTTCAAATTAAAGAAACAGCCAACACTGCAAAAAGTGAAAAATTGGATTATTTAACAAAAGCTCTGTCATTTGTTACATTTAAAAAGATTAGTTTTTATTATATATTTTCTTAAGTTGAGTAAACCATCAACTCAAAGTTGTAATTTGATGAAAACTAATAATTTTAAATATAACAAATTACAAAACTTTTTGTCATCGATCCAATGTTTCTCTTTTTTTCTGTTGGAAGCAGCTCTCCAGAACAACTTCTTTGTATTTATTTATTTACTTTAGATATGAATAATCCAGAGGTTCAGGTTGATCTAAAGGGCAGCCCAGTCTCAGTAAAATGCGTACATATGCCACGATTTGGGAAATACCGTGTATAATAAGAGAAATCCGGCGTTACTGTAAATGAAGTGAAAACAGAGAAAAGGTTGATTCGGTTTCTGCTCTGCAAATTAAAAGATTATTACATATTTTCCAGAGGAATTGAGTCTTAGAATATAAAGCTAAATTATTTCACTATTAATTTGTTATGTTATACCAAAAAAGAAATTTGGTGAAGTGTCTCTTTCTTTATAAAACCAAAAGCTAAAGAATTTCAGCTCCATTTTTCAGTCGTTTTCTGTTTCATTGAAATGAATCCACAGAATGTTTTCCTACAAGCGAAAAAACAAGACAAACATCCTGAAAGCCTGAAGATCAGCGTGAAAGAAGAGAAAGTCAACATCAAGTTCAACAGCGCTGCTGCTCATTTCCATCACAAAGCTGTCTGCGGCGCTGCTCTCCTGAACAACAGGCCCCTCCACCTCCCGGCCGGACGAACACTTTCCCAGGCTCTGCTAACAATCACGCAACTGTTTGCTTTGTAAACGCACGCAGGCCGCCTCATCAATGGAGGCTTCGCCAATGCGGGACACGCACAACCAGCCCTGGAGCTGCTGTCTGTCTGTCTGTCATCAGTTTCACGAAGTAGTTCTGGTTTCTCGTAAAGTTCAGTCATACTTACAGCTCATGGATCCACTTCAGGTCCCTTCAGAATCTGGACTCAGCAGTTCCGATAGTCCGGATGACATCATGACTCGATCCGATCCAAGCAGAAACCTTTCTGGGCCCTTCCTTCACGCAGCTCCCGCAGGAGCCCTCCATCCGTCCGTCCGCGCGGGCGGGAGCTGCCCTCGCTCTCTTTTAACTTGTTTTTACAAAGGCGACATCACGCACGCGCTCAGACTCCCGGCTGTTGGTCTGCGTAACTCCAGCAAACTCCATCCTTCTGAGGTTCTGCTCTTCTCCACGGGCTGCCAGCATTTGATGGACGTGGGGGTGCGCGTCCCGCGTGCTGGTGGGGGGCGGAGCTGGGGCTCTAGAGGGGGAAAACACCAGAGATCCACGAGCCGGTCAGTCCTCACGTGATCCCAGCCTCAGAGGGAGCCGCGCAGCTCCAGACTCCAGAGGTCCTGATGCTGCGCGGAGCATCTCCTCCTCCTCCTCCTCCTTGGTGCACCTGTGACCACATCCTGACGAAAATACGGAGCCAAACCAGGAGCTGCGCGGTCACTCTACGCGTGATGCACGGGACCCCCATACCAGGATGAAAGCGGCGCGTGTGACGCAGCCCCGCAACATCCCAAGAAGAAGAAGAAGAAGCATCACCTTCTGCTGCTCCATGACGTCACCCCCTTCCTCGCCGGGTCATGATGAACGTCTGTGCGGGTCTGAGAGCTCCGAGCGCGAGCCGAGTCCCCGCAAGAGCCGGCGCCGCATGGAGCAGGAGATCCTGGAGATTGCGTGAATGTTTGCGCGCTGACGTCAAGCAGCGGGTGAAATAATCCGCGCGCTGTCCAATGCGCGCGCTTGCTGGATCCAGAGTCCTGTTGGACAGAAACCGTCTTAGAGCTGCGCGCGCAGCTCCACTTTTACGAGTTCAGTGAGAAAATAACATTTTTTATTTTTTAGGAAAACATTGATGCATATTTATGTCAGGAAATCCTTTCAGAAAGTCGTGAAATGGAATCATTTGTGGTTTTAACAAGAAAAAAACAAACAGAGGTGGAAAAAGTGTCATAAATCATGAAAGATGTTTGTGTACAAAAACATTCGTTTTTCTAGAACTACAGACCAGGCGGATTTGATTGGACACATTTATTTCTATGAATTTCACAGTCAGGCGCCACCTAACGGCGCAGCCGCGAAACTGCAGCCTCGCCGAGGCCTCCAGGCTCAGGCCTGAATGCGCAGCCCGCTGCAGAGTGATGCCGCGCAGCCTCAGCAGCCGCAGCAGCTGTCAGGTAGAGCAACCTGCAGCTCTGCAGCTGAGGCGCGGCCTGCTGCACGCAGATGCTCGAGCATCAGCGTCTGCTCATGACAACTGCAGGCATAACGGAAAACGTCCAATCTTTTAGAGGGATTGAGGATTCCCGAGGTCTTTTTAGAGTCTAAACACTTAAGTAAAACATGGTTGGAAGCCTCTGGTTGGAGGAACTACGTTCTGCTGTAAATTTAACTGAATTAAAATAAAAGAAATTGAAAAATGAAAGTGACTGGTGTCTGTAAGGCCTGAAAAGGCCACAGAGCTCTGAGATAAAACACTTAAGCAGCTCATTTAATCCACAAGAGAACATAAAACTTATCGAAATTCTGGATTATAATAAATGAAAATGATTTTACCAATGACTGCAGAACAGTGTATTTATTTCTATTGATAGATTTGACATCATAGCATTTACTCTAGTAAAGGGTACATTAATTAATCAAATTCACATCAATTGAGGAGTGGCTGTTGTTTTAGAGGTGGAGGGTCTCAGAGATTGAATAATTTTATTTAAAAAAATATGTCAAAGTAAGTCATAACATGTCGCCCAAACACTTTTTTCTCAGAAAACAACAGATACAATAAAAGTAAAAAACATAATTTACTGAAAGAAAAATGTAAAAATCCAAAAGAGTGAGAAGTTTATGGTGAGAGAAAAAAAACTTGAGTTTAAAATAAAACAAGGAAGGTGTTGGTCAGCATTTGCAGAATGTTTGTTGTTTGTGTAAATACAATATTCAGCTAATTTAATTCATAAAAAGAATGTGGGTCGCATCTTTCTAATGAGGAAATGTTTTTACAGCAAGTCTGTGCTCTTCATCAAAGTGTTTATGTGGATTACACTTAAAAACCACTGAACCAAGTGTTTTACTGCACTAGCAAACATGCCAAAACCTGCAGTCTGTTTGAATCCAGTCCCTTTGTGGTAATTACTGTAATTGTGTGATTGTTTCGTCAGCATTCACACTATAGTGATTCTCCTGCTCCTTTCCATATGTCAGCAAGTAAAAACTCAATCACACTTCCAGTGATTTCAGTAATCTTGGTATCAAAACATTCATCTCGTTCAGGACATTACTGCTTGTATTTTTGGTATTCAGAAACTGTATAGTTTTTGAAATATTGAGCAAAATATTTCCCATAGGAAATTGAAGAGAAAGTCTTCAATTTAAAAATTTGAAATAAATTAGCAACAAGCCTTTAAATATATTCCTGGGTTATGTTTTGATATTTTATAGTCATTTTAAAAAAATTGGAGTTTAGATTCGATTTTAGCAACATGCTAACATTTTTGGCTAATGGATTCTTTATGTTAATTTAGAGTTTAGCTTTTATTTGAGCAGCATGCCAACATTTTTGACCAATTTAGTTTACTAAGGAATTTTAGGCTATTTTGGAGTTTAGCTAGAATTTAAGCAACAAACTAGCTTTTTTTGGCTAATTTGGAATCTATTAAGATTTTGGGGATAGTTTGAAGTCCAGCTGTTATTTAAGGAACACACTAAATATGTTTGCAAAATTGGCATGTACGGCATTAAGGATTTTTAAGCAATTCTACTACATATTTTTTTTAGAAATATAAGTCAACTTCCACAATCTTTTATAGTTCTTTAAATTTGAAATTTCTAGTCTTTATAATTTAACGTTTTGCATAGCTTTTGCATTTCCAGCAAATCCCTTCAGAAATACAAGTAAATTGCATCACTTTTTTCAGCAAAAAGCTTCAGCATCTTTCAGCAAAAAGCAGCCACACTAGCTGGTAATGCAACCTTTCTAGTTACAAATGGTGACCATGATGGGTCACAATATTTTCAGGACAAAAAGAGGCTTTAAATGAAAAGAACAAAACAACTAAATCAACAGGAGGAACTTCAGCGATAACTGGTACCAGTCAGCAAGAGCTGTGAGGAAACAACAGAAGATCCAGACCTTGAACCCGGCCCATCCGACAGTCTTCTATGGCGAAGACCAAAGAGGACACCATGGAGGAAACCACAAATAATGATACAGCAAGAAAACTCCAGAAAGTGAAAGTTTTCATGAGTAACTTTTAGCCCCAGTCCGAATTCTTCCGTCTCCCTTCCCCTCCGTTTGAAGAGGCAGTTTAAGTGTAAGTGTGTCCAGGAAATGTTTTTTTAAATCCGACCCTCCAAGCCGAGGGATACAAAGTCCTCCTCCGCGTCGCGCTGAGAAGTGCTTTCCTTCACGTGGGTGCGCTCTGAAGCACAGATGTTTCCATTTAAATGTAAGTAATGACTTTTTGTTGTAGTGTGATCTTTTTAAAGCTATAAAACCGCTGTTGGTATGTGTATTCAAGTGCTGGAAACTCAGAGCTAATGCTAGCAGACTGGTGATTATTTATGATGTCAACGAAGAAAGTGATGTCCGAAATATGAAACACTATTTGTTCATAACTCTGTGTTTGGAGGGCTAAACAAAGGGGAAGGGAGACAGGAAGAAGTCGGATTGGGCCTTCGAGACGGTCCCAAAGCGTATGAGAGGAAAATGCATCATCATGAGGAGAAGCTGCAAGCTGGACCCCGGGAATAAAATGTATTCAATAGGATCTTTAATGAGATGTGATCATATAAAGCAGAAAGACATAAGGCACCAAAGAATGGACAGTTGTTGTTTTTAAGTTTGACTGTACAAAGGAGGGAGAACATCCCTCACTACAGTGGTGGAACTGAACCCCGTTATTCACATTATGATGCTTTCCAAAGGGGTTTTATTCACATTCCTCATGTTACAATGGGTCAGATGATGAATAACAACAGTAATAACGTGTAAAAAATAATGACACTGAAAATAATGTATTTTAATGTTAACTGGGTCTAAACCCAATAAAAAAAAAAGATTATTTCCAAAATGGAAAGAGAGAAAAACACAAATTATACTTAATTCAGAAGTATTTAGATCTTCTCAACATTAGGAAGCTGTTTCCTTCTCCTCGTACAAGTCTAGCCCTAAAACAGGAGTGGCTGTTCTCAGCTGGAAAACACACAGAAGTGACGGAAGATTCATTAACAGGAAAAGTGGAAGGAATGGGAATAAAACACCATCCACCACCAAAGACTTAAACAGGAACTTGAGATAGAGAAAGTAGCCAAACCCCAGGAAGCAAAAACCCAGATTAGTTAGAGAACAGGTTGATTCAGAAGGTAGTGATATTTGAACAGAGAGAAACGGGTCAGGCACCGCCTTACTGAAGGGGCAGCGCTGAGAGGATCTCAGAGAGGGGGAGTGGAGTTAGCAGGAGGAAGGTGAACAAGGTGAGGATACTGGTCAACCAGGTGTTTTCATCTGGCTGGAGAGAACAGGGAAACAGGAAGTTCTTCAGGCAGGGACTGGGGAGGGTCGGAGCCAGGATCAGGCAAGACCATGGACTCGTACAGCGAACACCACAATTCACTTATTTTGATAATAAATTCAATAACCAAGGAACTGTGCATCATGGGATATGTGGAAAAATGTTCACCCCCAAATTATACTTGTGCAGAGGTATATTGAGCTCCGTAGCAGGGAGCGGGGCGGCTGGGTTTTGGGAAAAAAAGAGAAGCAGAGACCAGTTCCTCTTAGCAGAAAAACAGGCTAATATTTTCAGCTTATCAATTTAGCCCAGGAAACTGTCACAAACAGGCAGACAGCTGGTTCCACGTGCAGCAGGTTTATTAATAGTCCACAGAATAAGCAGGGTCAGACAGGCAGAGGTCATACACGGGCATGGGATCATCCGAGACGAGCGAGAAGAGGAGTCAGAGTCCAGGCGAGGGTCAGGGGCAGGCGGCAGGCAATCAGAGTAGCAGGGTCGGAGGCAGAAGATCAGGTCAGGAGTAAACGCTCAGAGTTGCAGGCAAGGTGGCACAAACAAAGCTTCACGGGGAGTGGAGTGTGGAGCCAGACTATGAGCTGAGGAGGTGATGAGGTGATGGAGAACAGCTGAGCTGATGAGTCCAGGTAATGGCAGGTGGTGAGCTCAGAACTCTGGTGAGCGCTCCCTCTGGTGACTGGAGACGGTAGCAGCAGGTTGCTCCATGACAGAAACACAGCAAACAGACACACAGACACGCTACTTCACTTTGTCAAGTATAATATAAGCCAGTCATACTATTGAACTTCATCAATCAATCCTCCTCCTTTCTGGGCCTGGGTAATCAGCATTTACAAGCTCAGTTGATTAGATTCTTGCCCAAAGGAAAAATCTGTTCATTTGACAGAGTGGTCGACCTCTCATTGGAAGATCGCAGGTTCAGTTCCCGGCCCGCCTGCCAATGTGTTGAAGCGTCCTTGTGTCACAATAGAGCAGACAGCTGGTTCCACCTGCAGCAGGTTTATTAGTTCAGACAGGAATGAAGCACAGCTAAAAGTCCACAAAGATAAATCAGAGTCAGACAGGCTGAGGCCAATCACGAGAATGGGATCATCAAAAAAGAGACTAGAGATGTCAGAGTCCAGGTGAGGGTCAGGGCAGGCAGCAATCAGAGATAAAGTAGGATCAGGTTCACAGCACAAACAACACTTCACACTGAGTGAGGCTCTGCATGCTGCGAAGCAGGTGGGTGATTGTTAGAGCTGAGTGGCATTCTGGGATTGTGGGCTGGGGCTTCTGGGAGATGTAGTCCAGTCAGTACTCTGGAGACTGCTCCCACCAATGACCAGAGGGGGAGACAGAGCTCTGACTCCTGACACCTTGACTGAAGCCCACATTGCTCCTGGTGGTTACAAGTTGGTGCCAGTGTTCAACAGTAGAGCTTCAATCAGGGTGTCAATGCGTGTTCATGGGTGAGTGGGACTGTGACTACAAAGAACTTTAGGCCTGACAGGGGCCCTACCATAAAAACTCTGCTTTTTGAGCTTTTAAGTGTATTATACTGTTCATTCCTCACTATTCAGAACCCCAAAGCGGTGTTTTAATCCGTTCATCAATTTCTGAGTTATCCTCTAAAAACCTGCGCTGTCTGCAGCAGCCCCTCCCATACCCACAAAACGAGCGGGTGGTATCATGCTGATGTCAGCACGATGCAAACGGCTCCCTCCAAGAGAAATCTGTGCTGCAAGCTCCGCCCCCAGACTACAACGAAAACACACCCACTTTCTCAGCAGAGCTGTGGTGCCGAGGCAGTTATCTCCTGCCAGAATCTGTATGCTGGCAGAGGATAACTACCTTGGCACCACAGGAGTAGGAACAGCAATCTGACCCATCTTTCAAGGTGGTCTCGGTTCGTTTTCAATCAGACTGAACTTCTGTTCACTCTGAGATTCCTCAGTCTGAATACGAAACGAACCAAGAGGAACAACTGAACCAAAATGGCCACCGTACCCGATAGTCATGTGATGTAAACATGTTAGAAATGAGACAATCGGTGACAAATGTAGAGCATTTGATTGTCATGTTAGCTGAAAGGAAATGATTGTTATGACTGTTTACTTGTTACAACGTTTATTTTAACACTGAAAAACGTATGACTCTCTTTTCTGTGTCTTATTATGCGGCACGTGCGGGTTGCTGCCGTGACGTCATCTTAAAGCTCTATTGTAGTTCCAACAGAATTCTCTTAAAAACACTGAAATTACACCACAACGATGAGACACGGAAACTCATTCAAATGTGGTCGGATGAATTCATGCTCAATAAAACAACTTTTAACGTATTTCACATTGATTCTACCAACAATCTACACGTCACAAACACTTGTTAGCATGTGTAGCCGTAGCGTCTCCAGTAACCGTCATGCAGGATTCCTCCACAGTACCAAAGCTGCAGTAAAAACTGTTGAACCTGGTCTTCATACAGACGATCAAAATACATCAGAAAAATACAGAATTTGAATAAGTGAACATCCTGGCAAGCATTTTCAGACCGCAGTGAATCCATCTTTCTCTTGTGTTTAGACCCGGTCGGAAAGAGAAAGTAGGCACATTTGCTGAGGAGGGTAATTGACGGTCTAAGTGTAACCAAACCCTAAATCAACGTTTTTTGTCTGTTGACCTCTATAAATAGGGCTTTAAATGTTCTGTCTTTAGGTCATTGACAATTTAAAAAAAAAGAAAAGAAAATAAAATTGTTTAATTCTTGAAATATAGCCAAAAACTCTCTGCGTGCTGTCCCCTATTGGTTGAAAGAAGATATTACAGTTTAATTTTGTGATTGGTCAAACCATTTAAGCCCCACGTCATTTCAGAAGTCTCATGTCATGATATGTATCTTCAGTAATGATAACAGTCCTGTTCCCAAGCCCCACCAGTCTGACTGGATTTTCACTTTTCGGCTGTGGGTGGCGTCAGCCTCCGACTTCCCTGTTTGGTTACCCTTTAAGGATTTTTTTTTTGTATGTTTTAAAATCTTTTTAAGTTTATTTAGGAATTTCCGTTTTTAAAGCTGTTTTAGAACTTAATTTTTTAACAACTCCGTATGAACTATTGAAAACAAAGAAAAGAAATTGAAAAAAACAAAAACACGAAGCACGTGAGATCCGGAAGTGACGTAATATCCACATCCGGGTCGGGTCGTTCACATGTCAGCCGTTGTAACTTTCAGAAGACGTTAAAGAATGCTCAGAAACGTCGTGAAACTGCAGCTTGTCTCGTTGTGAGCCCGTGTTTCGATAGAGGAGATGGTGAGTTACCGTGAGGTTTTATGTTGATCCTCCAGCACCGCTGGATCGGCCCGCGCGCCCACATGAACCGCACATGCTAGCTCTGGCTAACAGTCCCAGCAGGCGGACGGACAGCTGCTGGAGTTTTAGCTAAATTTAGATTTGCTGTCATTTGCTGTCTTCAATTCATTTTGCAAAAGCACGCCACGTCTTAGTTTAGATGCGTGACTTTGTTATTGTTTTAGGTTGTTACTACTTCAGTAGTGCTTTTGCATTCGCTCTCTATTTTCTGTTGTAAAGTTTTGTTGTTTCCTCTGACAGGCCCTGATGGGGGTCCAGCTGGTGGTCAGCCTGCTGGCCGCTAGCATCATGCAGAGGATGGCTCCTCACTTCTCCTTTGCTCGCTGGCTCCTCTGTAACGGCAGGTAAAACTCACCTGCTGCTGCAGTGCTGGCAGACTCTCATTCATTCATCGATCAATCCTACCTGCTGTGGTGATAAACCCTCTGCTTTTTGATCCTCTCAGTTTATTCAGATTCAAGCATCCTTCAGAGGGAGAACTGTGTGCGCTGGCAGGAAAGCAGATGCCCAAACAAACCAGGAGAGACAGGTGAGGATTCAATCAGTCAATCAATCAGTCAATCAATCACATTGAAGTCCCACTGTGATCAGCTTTTGATCTATTGTAAAATCTTTCCCAGTGGTCCGCTGTCCTTGGTTTGTTTACATTAAAGTGGGGTCATCTGGACCCCACAAGTTTTTTTCATCATTGATTTTTGAGTTTCACTAATGTCCACGGCAGACATAAAATCCTGTCCACCTTTGTCCACATTTGTCATGGAAGGAATCACATCAATATGTGGGTGGAGTCATCTGGACCCCAAAGAGAGCAGAAGGGTTAATGATTATTATGCCGTTTTTGGCCAAAAAAATAATCATTGTAATGTTCTAGGAAATAGTTTCTGCAGAACAGCAGGACTTTAACTGCTCTTTTGTGTTTGGGACTGTTGGTCTAGAGCATGGGGGCCCAAAGTTTTTCGCTCAAAGGACCAAAATCTAAATGCTGGTCTGCGGGTCAAATACAAACAGGAAACTGGGATCTAATGAGAGAAGTAGAGCTGCTCTTTTGACTTTATCTGTTTGCCGCTGTCACTCAATCTTGGCTAGCTGAAAAAGGACGCTATAAGCATCAGAAGAATTGGGAATTTCTAACAAAAAAAGCCCAGGACTGACTCACTTGTGGGTTGTTTCACCCATAACTGCATGCAAAGAAAGTGCTAACAGCGCCACCCGGAGGCTGAAAGTATATTACAGCAATAGAATTCTGGATCACCATGGAGCACGTGTCAAAGTCAAGGCCCTAATTTTATCCGGCCCTCCAGATCATATAATTATTATTATTATTAGCGCTCTTTGTTATCTTGCTAACATATTGAAGCAACACTACAACCATGGAGCCAGAGAGATCAGTTAGAATGACTTCTGGATTTTCCTCATTAAACACAGCGTTTTACATCACAAGGGTGCCATTGTTCTCCTTCCTCCCTCCCACTCATAGTACAGAAAGAATCAAAGATAAAGATTAAATAACTAAACAGAGTAAAACAGCCAGACACATTGGAAAAACACTTGAACCCCAATCTGCCCAGACAGGCAAAGGAATGATATCCCACAGTCCGACCCGCAACTGGCTGTGTCTTTTGAATTTTGACCCCCAGTTCAGTTGAGTTTTACGCTCCTGCCTTAGAGATTCAATGAGAACCTGGTAAGAGGTTTTAACTAAACACTCTGCGGCTTCTGCAGCCCCTCACAATTGTCAGCAGGACTGTTGGTGATGAGTACATGTTCGGCTGTGGAGCAGCGGTAGAGCGGTCGATTACTGATTGGTTGCGGGTTCGATTCCTCCCTTTCCCGCCCATGTGTCGAAATGTCCTTGTGCAAGACACTGAACCCCACATTGCCTCTGGTAGAAGGTTGGGCAGCAGAGCCACCATCAGTGTGTGAATGGATGAATGGGTCTGAGACTGTAAAGTGCTTTGGGCCTTCAAAGAGAGTAGAACAGTGTTTACAAGTATATCCCATTTACTATTTACATGCTGTTTTCCACTTGTCGTAACAACTATTATTTTTTTTAGAGTTTTTTTCTCATCTGTTCCTGATTCACAATCTGATTATTATATGTATGTCCTCCATCATGAGAAAAATGCTACTATAAGGTGTTAAAAACACCATTTTCTGCACAGTTCTTGTGCAGCTCATGGAGGAGTTTGGAATAGTTGATGTATGGAGAAACATGAATCCAACTAAAAAAGAATATACCCACTTCTCCCACGCTCACAAGGTGTACTCCCGACTTGATTACATTTTCATGTTTAAAAATGACCTTCTTAAGATAAAAAGCTGTACAATTGAAGCTAATAGTCTGTCTGACCACAATCCGGTCAACATTAACCTCCTCATAGAGAAGGAGAACAGACATACCCTCTGGAGATTAAACACAAATATCTTAAATAACTCAAATATTAAACAGATAATTGTAAAAGAAATGAATGAATATCTAGAATTTAACGACAATAACGAAGTCTCCAGTAATGGTATGGGATGCGATGAAAGCAGTAATTAGAGGTAAAATTATTAGTATTTCAGTGCAGCATAAAAAACTAAATCAACAGAAACTTCAAAACTTAGAAGCCAAACTACTTAAGTTACAACAAGAACACTCAATAAGTTTAAAAGAAGAGACGAAAGTCGAAATATCAAAACTGAGAAGAGAAATAGATGAAATAAATACAGCTGCAATTCAGAGAAAACTTCTTTTGAATAAACAACAATATTCTGAGGGGGGAGGAAAATCACTAAAACTCTTTCCTATAAACTGAGAAAACAACAAGCAGAAAGATCCATAAATTAAATGAAAAACCCTCTTAATAATAAAATAGAACATGAACGGAAAAATATACGTTTTTTATGTTACTATAAAGCCAAATATTCCCAACCTTTCACAGACAATCAACAGGAAATAGACTCCTTTCTATCCGAGTTACATCTACCCGCTGTTACTGATGAACAGAATAAGGCTCTTCTTTCTGCTATAACAAAAGAAGAAATTCTGCAAGCGATTAAAAGGTTAAAAAAAGGAAAGATGGCAGGAGCAGATGGGTTTGGCCCAGAATGGTATAAAACCATGCAAAACTATTAAACCCCCTCTCTGCTGAAAACTTTTAACTGGGTAATGGAAAAGAAAACAATTCCTCCTTCATGGAACAAAGCTATTATCTCCGTCATCCTCAAAGAGGGAAAGGACCGAGTAGAGTGTAACAGCTATCGCCCAATTAGTGTGTTAAATATAGACTACAAAGTTTTCACTTCTATCATGTCCAAAAGATTAGAAACAGTTCTACCAAATTTAATCCATCAGGACCAGACAGGGTTTATTAAACGGAGACAAACACAGGATAATATTAGAAGAGTTCTACACATTCTGAAACACATATCACAACAAAAATTGGAGAGTCTAGTGATGAGCCTGGATGCTGAAAAAGCATTTGATTCAGTGAGATGGTCCTTCCTCTATAAAGTGCTCGATAAATTTGGTTTTCATGAATGCATTATCAAAATAATCTCTGGATTGTATACAAAACCTGTAGCTAGAATTAAGATAAATGGAGATCTCACAGAACCTTTTCTTTTAGAAAGAGGAACAAGACAGGGATGCTGTCTCTCTCCACTCCTCTTTACTTTATGTATTGAACCACTCAGCCAGTGGATCAGAGAAAGCCACGAGATCACAGGGATATCTCTTATGGGGATGGAGCAGAAACTGGCCTTATTTGCAGATGATCTGCTATTAACATTATCACATCCAACACACACCCTCCCCATAGTTATTAAAATGCTGAAGACTTACGGCACTTTTTCAGGATATAAAGTTAATGTTAACAAAACTCAAGTGTTAGCACTGAGCTATGACCCGCCCAATACAATAAGAGATGAGTACAAGTGGAAATGGGAAGCTAACAGTATAAAATACTTGGGTATAACAATACATAAAAACTTAGATAAGATTCCTGAAGTCAACTACGAGCCTCTCTATAAGGAAATAAAATCTGATATTCAACGATGGAACTCCTTATCCTTCCTAGATCTACACCCAAGGATAGAATCGATTAAGATGAACATCCTTCCAAAACTTCTTTATTTATTTCAATCTCTTCCTTTCTTTATACCTCTAAAACAGTTTACAGAATTAGATAGATTACTTTCCAGATATGTTTGGAAATGTAAAAAACCAAGGGTCAAATATGAAACTTTGCAAATACAAAAGGATAAGGGCGGCTTTCAAAAATATTACTTAGCAGCTCAGTTAAGGCCAGTGGTATGTCTGTGCTCTAAACCTATACAGCAGGATGGAAGGACATAGAAGGAACTATTATAAGAGGGATACCACTCGCAGCCTTAATAGCTGACCCGAAATTACAAGACAAAATTAATACATCACGTGAAAACAAATGTAGTGTTATGTTTTCTGCCTGGAACAAAGCAATAAAAAACTGTCATCTGGAGGAATATTCAAAGATATTAAGATGGTGTGCTGACGATTCTGAATTTATTCCAAACAAACAAGACAGCAGATTCCAGTTTTTGACTAGTAAGGGGTTGACAGATCACTACTCATTTGTCCACAAGGGGGCGTTTCCTGCTTTTGATACTCTTAAGGAAAAATATAAGTGGACTTTTTAAGATATCTACAACTGAGGCACTACTTTAACCCGAACATTAAAATCCCAACTGAAGACCATAGTTTTTTAAAAATATTTATTTCGTTAATAAAAATAAGATCACCAACTAAGATCATTTCTAAGCTATATAACGGCATGATGCAAAGTGAAAGACATAATACATGGTACGTAAAGAAAAAATGGGAAAAAGAAGGAAGTATATCAATCACAAAACAAAGTTGGGAGAGTACATGTCGGGTACAATGGACAACCACCTGTTCAAATTCATGGCGTGTATTCTGCTGGAAGAATATCATAAGGTTTTTTATCACCCCGGTACAGAAGAAATATCCAAACAGTGGAGATGATTGTTGGAGATGTGGAAACAAGGGAGCAAATCATTTTCATATATTTTGGAGCTGTTCGGTTATTCAGAAGTATTGGTTAGAAATTTACAAACACCTGAAGAATATGTTTATGATTGATTTTCCATTTTCTTTTGAAAGTCTGTATCTCTGTAACTGGACTCATGAAGGTCTTAGCCCATCAGACAAAAAACTTGCATTCATCCTGCTGGCAGCGAGTAAAAAAGCAATTACTAAAAGATGGCTCAGCAGAGACCCACCAACAGCAGAGGAATGGATCACAATAACCAAACACATCTACACAATGGAGAAACTCTCATTCTCACTTCAACTACGGACAGAACAACTCAACCAAATATGGTGTAAATGGACAGAATATGTCAAACAGACCTGGTTAGATTTACAAACTAATTGCTGGATTGTACATTCTTTAGACCCCAATGCTAGTCTTTATGTGGTCCCTTATATGAATCTAGGTTTGTGTGTTTACTTTGGTTTATTTTATCTTTGTCAGACAGATTGCTGTCCAGTTACTAAGTGTTTTTTTTTTCTCCATTATTTTATTTATTTTCTTTCTGGTGTGTATTTCATTGTTCTATACCCTATTTTCTATTTCTGTTTTTTTTTATTATTGTAATGACCTGCATGGAAAGCTATAAGAAATGAACGAGCTTGTGTAGCAATTTGTGTTGTAATCTAACTTTCCTAGAAAAATAAAATATATTAAAAAAAAAAACACAATTTTCATCAGAGTTGGTCTTTAAACACGGTTTCCCCAAATGAGTAGTATGTTTAGATGTTTGTGATGACTCCACACAGAGCCAACATTTGCTAGGATGAGATGTTTCTGTGCCTCTCAAGCTCTGCTTTTGTCATGTTTGTCTTAGAAAACAAAACGGGGAGAGCAAACCTCTAACCGTACCCAAAGACATCGACCTGCACCTCGAGATGGCTCCTGTCAAAATGATGGATGCCCTGGGTAAAAATCTCTTTACTTGAGAATCGAAGTGATCCCAACTAAAAATAAAACTATTGAAATGTTCTATAGGACAGGGTATTGATAATAATTTCCAAAATTGATTTGATTTAGACTTTTTTTTTCAACCTTTGATCCTCTGAGTTCAATTCAATTTAGAGTTTAGTCATTTACACACATTTGTTTAGAAATATATTAATAATCTACTATCCATCCATCCATCCATCTTCTTGGCCGCTTCCTCCCTTTCGGGGTCGCGGGGTGCCGGAGCCTATCCCGGCTACTGATGGGCGAAGGCGGGGTACACCCTGGACAGGTCGCCAGTCTGTCACAGGGCCTCAATCTACTATATGATTTGAATATATTTATATTAATACTGTAAATGTATCAGTGAAATACTGAGATTGTTAATATCATCCAGTGTTACATGGATTCTCTAAAGGAGAAGTTCTAACTAAAATGTTCAGATCATTAACATTGGAAACATTGTTCTGCTTCTCCTGGAGGACGTTTCAGTTTGACCACTAGGTGGTGATCACACTATAGAAGTACATCTTATTCCAGAAAAGGAAAAAGCGATGTTTTAGACCACAACTGGTTACTTTAAAAAACGTTCCTTTAAAATAATTTGTAAAATTCATGTCTGTGAGTTTACAAAGATGTTCATTTAGTCAGTAATGTATGTTTAGGTCGACCGAGCGTTAGCATTAGCCGTCCTATGGGAAATTCCATTAAACGTTAGCATCAAGCTAGCAGACTTTAGCTTAGTGTGCTAAATCATTTTCTATTTTCCTGGATCTTTTATTGATCTGTTAAGCTTAAATTGATTCAAATCATTCATCGGTTTAATCCACCCAGCCCTAATGTTCTAAAACTGTCATCTGTTCATGGAATGAATCCTTTACTGTGTTTACTTCCAGTTTTGCGTTTTTTCCTGGAGTACCAGTGGCTGGTGGATTTTGCGGTCTACGCTGTGGGAGTTTTCCTCTTCACTGAGGGTTACTACTGCGTAGTAGATGCCAGCAAAGAGGTCAACATTGGAGCTTTATGGTGTGTCCTCATTGTTTTCTTTGGTCTGTATCCTTTAAAAGCCGAATTGTATTCATTGTAAGACGTGATCACACATTTGAATCCTCCTGGTGCTGTAAATCGATCAGTCACATGACTCCAGAAGACTTCCTTTAACTCGTGCTGCTCAGAAAGACGCTTCACACTTTGACGAGCCACTACTTCCGCTCTGAGGAGGGCGGCGAGCGCTCCGTGTGCCTGGCCTTCGGCTTCCTCTCTCTGCTCGTGGCCATGCTCGTGCTTGTAGTCAGGGAGGAATACCTGGAATTCGGCCTGGAGCCCGGGTTTTCCAGCCTGTTTGACAACTTGGAAATCTTTGTCCGGCAGCAGGGCTATGCGGAGTGGTCGTAAGATTGTTTTGCTTATATCTTTGTGTGTAAAGCAGGAGTCCCCAAACTACGGCCCGCGGGCCGGACCAGGCCCTCCTCTACATTTAGCCCCACTCACTATCAGAAACCACATAGAACATGACATTTTATTCCACCCTTCTGCAGTCTGAACTATGATTGAAGATGATAGAATATGTATTGGTTTAATATTGATTCACTTTTTATTTATTAATATATTATTATTTTTTTCTATGTTTTTTGGGGCGTCTGTAGCTCTTCAGCTCATTCAGGTACTAAAATATTCAGCTCTTTCGTGCTAGCTTTTTGGACTATTTTGGCAGTTGCTAAAGAGTTCCAGGCTATTTTGGACTTTAGCTAATCTTTAGCTACATGCTAGCTGTTTTGGCTAATTTAGGCTTTTTTCCAGTTTTTGAGGCTAATTTGTAGCTTAGCTAATATTTTAGCTTTAGGCTCGCTATTTTAGCTAAATTACGCATTTTACCAGTTTTTTAGGGTAATTTGGCATTTAGCTAATATTTTCGCTGGCTATCAGCTATATTGTTTTCAGCTATCAATTTCATCATCTTCAGCGGCCAAATTCAGCTCACAGCACTCACACTAGCATTATCACAGGTAATGGTATATATCTAGTTTGTTGAAATGTTTTGGTATTGTTTTTTATATGAAGATTACAGAAATGAATTATTTAAAATGTGACTATGTGTGGCTTTCTGGAAAACTATAAATGTTTTCATTTAGGCTGTGATTGTTACTCTTTTTCTGTTAGTCTACAAACCGACCCGGCCCACATCAGAGTAGAAAACAGTTCTGTGGCCCTCACAAGACCAAGTTTGGGGACCCCTGGTGTAAAGTGACACATAATTGGAGATGTGTCTGCATTTGAATATCTTTGTGATGTGCTGCTGCTCTTGGTTTCTGCATCAGCATCCCTGTGACCAAGCTGAGCGTGAAGCTCTTCCTGGCAGCGGTGTGTGCGTACATTGGTGCCCTCCTGGCTTTTCCTGGACTGCGTCTGGCTCAGACTCACCTGGATGCGGTACAGATGAACTCAGAACGCCCTCTAATCCAGTAAGATCACGCCTGAAGACGACACAACATGTGCAGATCGATTCTAAAGTGACCTTTTTCCCTAAAGGATCTTGCTGCACATGGGTTTCCTGTCTCCAGTCGTCGTTTTGGTCCTGTGGGTGAAGCCCATTGCTCGAGACTTTCTGGCAAACGCACCGATGGGAAAGACGTCTGTCACACTGTGAGTGCACGTGTGTCGGCGGGAAAGCTGCCTTTTTCCCCAAGACTTGCACTTTAATTGCTGCGGTTGGCTGAGAAGCCAATTAATTTATCTACTTTAATGCACTTTTTATTGAGGCTGTGAATGTTGACGCGTTAACATGCGCAATTAATCGAACGTATTTATTCTGTTGATATGTATTAACGCCCTCAGGCATCCTGCCTACAGGGTAATAAAACTGTCTAAAATAAACATTTTTTTAAATTCAGTGATTGAGATTTTATTAAATTAAAAAGATAATATGGCATTTATTTGTAGTTTTTGGATGAAAGTGATCTTTTATTTTGATAAATAAGGCAGAGAATGAAAGTCAATCTGACGGCTGTAATGAAGCAGCAGTGCACCTGTTATGAGGGGCGGAGCCTAACAGAGCTGTCAGCTATTAGAAATTGAAAGAGGAAACTGACCATTATTTTATTTTGGAATAGGGACTGACATGAATTTTCCACAATAGCAAGCACCGGCGTTGTCTAAAAATTGCGGAAATTCCGTGGTTCTCCGCAAAAGTCCCGCCCACCAACGTCGCGGGAGGTGTGCAGTGCAGACTGAACAAGCACGCCCCCACCTGAGTCGATTCCAGCCGAGCTGAAATCCAGCTGGATCAAACTTCTCCCCAACAAAAACAGTTTTATTATTTTTCACAAACGCAATAAAGAAAATGTATGAGAAAAATGAAAAGCTGAAAAAAAAAGCGATTAATCGCGATTAATTTTTTAAAGCTGTATACTATGTTTTGTTTTTATCTGTAAGGCGACCTTGGGTGCCCAGAAAGGCGCCATATAAATAAAATTTATTATTATTATTATTATTAATTAATTTTTTCCAGATTTGCGATTAATTAATTTTCTAATCGATTCCCGGTCCTACTTTTTACATATTTGGTCTTATCGAGTCCTTTTAATTGATCTATTTATGCTTTGATTCTGGGTCTTTGTGTTTTCTTGTTTTTGTCTTTGTGGAAAGCCCTGCAGTTGTTGTTCCAATGTGATTTAACCATTACAAATGGCCGATTGATGGATGTTATCCACTTGGCAGAGTGTCCAGTGCTGCGTTTGACAGCATGCGCTTGTGGATCATTGTGGCGCTGTGCGCTCTGCGGCTGGGGCTGACACGATACCACCTGCAGGCCTACCTCCACCTGGCTAAAAAGTGGGTGGAGCAGATGAAGAAGGAGGCGGGACGCATTGCTGCCATCGACATCCAGAGAAAGGTCAAGCATCTTCACTTTTTCTGTTCTTCCTTTTCAGCAGAAACCTTCAGTTCTCCATATTCCACTAGTTGGAATCAGCTGAACGTTTAAAAGTCATCTTAAAAGATGATAATTTAAAAAGTGGTAATTTTAGTAACGAGATCAGCTCTTAAGAACTTGTTAGGCTTGTTAGTCTTGCTGCTGTGGGATCAAACACTAAAAGAACTCTGGATGAAAACCAGCAGTTTCTCCTTTAACCTGGTGAGGCTCACCTGTCTGTGTCTTAAAGGGTCCATACCATGAAAAACAACTTTTTGGCTTTTAAGTGCATTCTACTGTCCATTCCTCAGTATAGAGAACCCCAAAGTGCTATTTTGATCCGTTCATGCATTTAAGAGTAATCCTGTGAAATCCACTGATCTTAGCAGCAGCCCCTCCCATACCCACGAAAACAAGTGGATCCTCACCGAGTGACAGATCTGTGAGAACCAGGAAGAATCCGCCCTGCAAGCCCCGCCCCCAGGCTAACTCAAACGCACACCCGCAATCATAGAAGAAGTGGTTCCTAGTGATCTGCAGAGAAACGATGGCTATCTTTGTTTTGCAATGCTGAGTCTTTTTAGTGGAGAAAATGCGAGAGATTTCTGTGTTTAGCTTTCCCAAAAAAGAGCCAGCTCATCAGAAATGGTTGGAGTTTATCTTCAGTAGTGCGCGACAGATCAGCCAGCAACTTTTTGACTGTGACCACCACTTCATGGATGACTGCTTTGACTGTCTGTTCCTCAAAGCTGGCCCCATTCCTACAATCTAACCCGATCCAGATGTCAGACCTGTAAGTAAATCCTTCAACTAGCTGAAATTATGCAGCATAAGCATATAACGCACTAGCTAATACTGCATTTCCACACACGCTGAGTGTAAGGCTCCACAACATCTACATCCATCTTTCAAAAGTTCGGTGTTTGTTTTCATGAGCAGACACGCTGAGGAGGCAGGTTCTAGATGACGTCATGATTTGGGCATCACTCTCAAGAAGTGAAAGGCGATCCCTCAGAAATCGAGTAGTTTTACTTCTGGGTATGAAAGAGTCCACAAAAATAATTCGTTTCAGAAATAATTAGTTTTTTGGTGTTCCAAAAGGAATATATGATCATTTAAATGGATTTAGTTTACTCTAAAAGGCTGAAGAGGATCATGGTATGGCCCTTTAAGTATGTATGGGAACCATTGACTGTATCTGAGAACTGGACCGAGCAATTGTGATGTCACACATAAAGTTTACTTCCAGCTCCAACCAAACGAAGTCGATTCAGTTGCCATGTTTTTTGAAATACGGATGCTGCCATGTTGGAGCCAGTCGTTAAGCTGTGATTGGTTCGAGGCGGTCTGGAACGCCAGGGGGAGGAGTCACTCAGTCTAGCTCTCATATACAGTCAGTGATGTTTGCACTTTCCCTGTTTCAGTTCTAACAAGCAGCAAAACCAACCAACCCTCAATTCTCATTCCTGCAGGTGACTCGTGTGTTCTGCTACTTGACTGTAGTGACTCTTCAGTATCTGGTTCCTGTTTTGCTCATCCTCTTCTCCACTCTGTCACTGAAGGCACTGGGTGAGTCTGTCATCATAGCTGGAGATGTTTGATTGTTCCTATGAAGGATAAGCAGATGGGTTCTAAGCAGGGATGACTGCAGCTAGCTCTGTGAAGGTCAAACGGGAAGTCTTCAGTAGAACAGCAGCTTTGCTCTTTTGGTTCTTACCAGTTAATCATGAATGATGGAGGACAGATTTTAAAGGACCGCTTCACAATATCTTTGCTTTTATGATACAGTTGTACTTTGTTAAAAAAGAACATTAAAAGACGAATTTGTTCCTTTTTAGTAGTTTAAAACGAATATTAAAATTGAGTCCAAGGTTTGTAGTTGTCAAGTTTAAACCGAGGTTTTGCTGATGGAGGAGGATCTCTCGTTGGTGTTTGGTCCTGACTGCTAGAGCTGCAATAAAGTCACAACGGTTAGATTTTCTTCTGCAACTTGAACTGTACTGTAGTTGAAGTTTCTCCCAAATATAGTCCTCATCATCTCAGTGAAACAAAATCCAGTTTTATTTTTAAACCTGGAATGTGGCGTCAGAAACACTGCGCTCCTTTATGGAGATTTTCCTGCTGGGAGTCGAAGGAAGTTCTGTTCTGTCTGCTTTCAGAGCTTAGACATGTTTGACCACTCAACAGTCGATAGTTTTAGGTTCAAACTTTATTTATAAAGCACTCTTTATGCAGCAGCAACACAAAGGGCTGCCCAGGTTTAAGACGGTTAAAAAAACAATAATAGAACACAAAATGCCCACAACCCCCCCGACCTCTCACACCCAACAAAATGAGAGAAAAAATGACTCCTGAATGAAACTCAGTGTAACTAGATATACGGCAGTACCTGTGTGAATGCTGTAAGCTGAAAGTGGCTGCTGAAACATCCTAGAGCTGAAAAATCCAGAAAATATTAGCTAAATGTTAAGTTAGCAAAAAAATTGAAAATGTCTACATTAGCCAAAGACAGCTAGTATGTCGCTAAAATAAAAGCTAATTCCAAATTAGCCTATAAAACAGGAAGACTGTCTAATTTTGTCAAAGCAGCATAATGCTAAAATATTAGCTAAGCTCCAAATTATCATGAAGAACTGAAACAAATGTCGAAATTAGCCTTAAACAGCATAATACTGAAATATTAGCTAAACTCCAAATTTGCCCTAAACTGGATTTTCTGAAGTTCTCCACAAACAGCTCGCATGTTACTAAATTAAAAGCTAAATTCCGAATTACCCTAAGAACCCCAGTAGGTACTGAACATTTTAAAGTTAGAATGGGGTCTAAACTGAAAGCTCACAGTTCACAAGTTTTAGAAGGATTTGAACAATTTCTCATTCTCAATATTTCAAAACTATAAAGTTTATGAATACCAAGAATACAAGCAGTAATGTTCTGAGCGAGCTGAACGTTTTGATGCCAAGATTGATGAAATCACTGGAAGTGTGATTGAGTTTTTACATGCTGAAAAACATACAGAAAGGAGAATCACTATAGTGTGAATGCTTACTAAGCAATCACACACATAGAAATGGAAACCAAGGTGGAAACCTATTGGTGAAAATAAAGTTAGAAAACCTTCTTCGGTGTGTTTGTAGAGTCTCCAATTGTGTTGCTTTTATTTGAAACTCCTGACTTTGAAAGTATTTACTGCATGAAGTTTGGCTTTGAGGCCTTTACAGGCTGAACTGATCCTGATCACAGGTGAACAGGTGAGCAGCTCCCTCAGCCTCTCCTTGGCTCAGCTTTTACTTTCATCAATGTCTTTGCAAACTTTAACGCGGAGGAATTTGAGGGGGTTGAAAACGGTTTATTTTTAGGTTGTGATGAAACTGGAAAATCTCAAACCAGGATGAATATTTGTGAAGCAGCTCAACTGTCTCTTTTCAGACAGGATTACATTAAATGCATTGAGCTGTTTAGCTTCTAAAGTCTTAGTATTTAAAGTTAACAGCTAACTTCAAATTACCTCTTGACTTTGTACCGATCAGCCAGATAGATACAGGTCAGTCTGTTTCAGCTCACCAGGAACTCGGATCAGTACCCAGAATGTGTCTAGGGACTTCCTGTCGATGTCCACGTTTTAGCTGAAAACCACTGATTGCTTTCAGGAGACTTCTCTTGGGGAGTGGGCACCGAGGAGACTCCTGGAGTGACTCCGGCCGTGGTGATGTCTACGGCAGCACCTGTCCTGTCGGCCGGGCCGGACGAGGACGAAGACGGGATGGAGGACATGGAGGAAGACATCCAGGCCACGGCGGCTCGCCTGTCGGAGACCTTCACGGCTCTGCGCTCCGTCCTCACGCCGCTCTTCTTCCGGGGTTTCTTATCCTTCCTCACCTGGTGGGTCGCTGCCTGCCAGCTCATCAGCTCTCTGTTTGGGATCTACTTTCACCAGTATCTAATGCAGAACTGAAGGGCTCTTTGCTGCAGAATCCCAGGGTCTTCATGGAGATCTCACGGACGACTGAACGCAATCACTCAAACCCCCAAACAGCGGGGTTTTGTTTCAGCTCCACACGGGCCTCAGTTTGGGCTGAAAGGGTTATTGTGAGGGCAGAACCGCTCCACTCTGAGACCTCAGGGAGTCCCAGCAGAACCAGCCTGCGGGACAGCACCGACTCTTCCACCGTGGATCTGATTGCAGCTTCAAACTCTCACAGATTCTTCCTGCACAGGAGTTCAGATGAGAAGGAAGCAGAGAAGTTGATGCAAAAAGCTGCTGTTTTATTTGTCTTTTCTTTTCCAGAACCATCAACTAGTTTGTTTTCAATTGTCTGTGCCAATTCTTTAACATTTTAGGAGAAATGTCAACTTTTTCCTGAGTCATAGATGAACAGCTTGGGGCTCAGCTAAATCCAAGAATGATGGTCTTGTACCAGCAATATTTTGGTCCTATTTACTCTCCGTCGTGTTTTCTAAAGGAATGAAGATGCTTCACAGCAGGAGAACTTTGTGATCTAAAGCTTGTATGTATAAAGCCAAGAATACAGATATTTTCTGAGAACACTGAGGTTTGTGCCTGAAGTAAGGGTCAGGCCTCGAGGGCCGGCCTCCTCCTAGTTTTCTAGAAATCCTGCTGCTGATTACCTGGATCAGGTGTGTTTAGCCAATAAGGAGCTTCAATGGTTGATTGGTTGAAAACATGTAGGACAGCAGCCCTCGAGGCCTGGATCTGGACACCCCTGATGTTTATCATGTATTGGCTCCTTTAAAAGATGAGGTTAGAATACTGGAAGTAAGAACTGTGATTGTTTTTGATTCTATGCAAAAACATCTTTTTACTCTAAACCAGGGATGTCAAACTCCAGGCCTCGAGGGCCGCTGAGTCTGCATGATTTCCAGATATCCAAGTCCTCCTCATGACTGATTACCTGGTTCAGGTGTGTCCAGCCAATAGACCCTAAAAGACAAAATGTGAACAGTGACTTCCAGTGTTCACATTTAGAACTTCAAAGCTGACAGCTGAACGATGTTTAACACAATTTTACATCAATAATAAAAGGTAACATTAACAATTTCAACAGAAAAATGTACAATATTTATTTTATAAATATCCTGCTGAACTGTATTTTCATTTCCTGTCTTAGATCATTCACAAATCTAAATACAAATTTGAATAATGCCTCAATATTTGAGGTTCTATTGAAGATATCAACCTTTCATTTGAGCAGATATTATTCTAATGGGTTCTATTTTGACTGATGTTATTCAGGTGTTTGAAAAACTGATGGAAATTCATGTCGGCCACATTTAGTAGATACAGCTAAGATACAGATTGCTGCATGTTGGCTGCATGTTTTAACTGAACCCAAGGATAAATGTAGTTGTTTTAATAAGAGGTATTTGTTGTTTTTAGGGTATTTAAAGGGGAATTGTAAAAATAGAATAATTTCAATAGGAATATATTTTTGATGGTTACAAATGATTTTTCTCCTCGTTTCCCTTTATTATCCTGCAGGATCAGACACGGTTATGAACTGTGGAGCTACGTCAGAAAATAACACAACAGTTATTAGTTTTTCTTTACTGTCAGACACGTTGAAATTGTCTGACTTTATCTCTGTTTTTAGTGATTTTTGAACACAGAAATGTGATCAACTTTAACTTTAAAGATCTTCTGCAGATCTACGTCTCCTCAAGCTAGCGTTAGCATTAGCATCAATTAGAAGAAGAAAATCTGAATTCATAATCAAACCAGCAGCATTCAATGAAGTTCCTGTAACCTTCATCTAACTATGACCGGGTTGTAGAGAGAAATAATCCACGACTGGTTTAATATCATCCAGAGGATTTTGGGGAAGCAGCTGTGGATCATTCTGAAGGAGGAATACTGACATTTGATCTGGGAGGGAAACAATACAATCAGGGAGGACATTTAGAAAATAAATATTGTACAAATGTTACAACTGGTCAGGTTACCTTTCATTATTAGACGTAAAACTGCTTTCAACAGTGTTCAGCGTTCAGCTTTACCGCTCTAAACCATAGACAGAATACAGAACCAGAAGTCACTCGGCACACTCGCCGTTTTGTGTGACGTCATGTGAAAAGATTCGATTAGAACATTTCAGTTGGAAAACATACAGGACAATCAGCTGATGACAAACCAGTGGTGTAATCCTAAAGACAGCGGGATGTGTTCCTGTGAGTCCAGAAAATCTGAAAACCAGCTTTGTTCTTCCTCCAGCTGCTTTTACAGGAAGGTTTTCTCTGCTGTTACGAATGCTGCATTTGATATAGTTCATGACTGATGGTATGGGCTTACGACATACTTTTATACGGGACGTTTGTCTCTTAAAGAACCGATTCAAGAGTGCTAATTTGTTTATTGTCCTCATTAGGAGCTGACGGAGTTCAGAATGAGGCCAGTGTGTTCTGAGTTTGTAGTGTTAGTGAAGTGGAGTGTCTGCTTCAACCCTGAGAGGCTCACGGGTTTGGAGTGTTTTCTGCAGGGAGTGGATTCATTCCAATGAAAAACCTGCTTTTCTGTCTTTGTGTTCTCTCCTTTCCATCTTTTTAAAGTTTGTGCTGTTTTATTTAAATGTCAGAATGATTGAAAAGTGCTTCTTAATTTAAAGCTGCTGAATTTTCCTCGATGTGAAAATGATGCTCAGTGAGACGTGAAGGCTTTTGTTTGTTGACCTGAAGTTGTGTGATGTTTTCTCGGTGCATGGTGTGCAGACGTGCTGCAGAATAAACACATGCAGCCTGCTGGACCTTCTCTTTATTTCTGTGTCCTAACAGAGCAGATACATCCAGGAAGGACTCACAGCGCCTCATTTCAAGAAGGAGTCCATCAGTTCTCTTCCTGAAAAATTCTTTAAAACATAATGACAACGTGGAAAAGTTCTTCTAAAATTGTTGCAAATGTATTAAAAATAAAAAAACCTGAAAAATGATATGTACATAAGTATTCACATCCTTTGCTGTGAGTACTTTTTGTTTGAATGTTTAGTCGGCATTCACGCTACAGTGATTCTCCTGCTCCTTTCTGGATGTTTTTGGACATAGAAACTCAATCACACTTTCTGAGATTTCAGCAATCTGGGCTATTCAGAGTTTAGCTAGTCTTTAAGCAACGAGCTAGCTTTTGTTTGGATAATTTGGAGTTTAGCTCATTTTAGCAACACACTAAATATGTTTGCTAAGTTAGCATGTATTGGGGATTTTTAAGCAATTTTACCAAATATTTTTCAGAAATGTAGATGAACTTCAGCACTCTTTCATAGTTTTTCAATAAAACTTCCAGTCTTTTAGCAAATTTAACATTTTGCAAATAGCTTTTGCATTTTCAGTAAATCCCTTCAGCAATTGTGTCACCATTTTCAGCAAAAAACACTCACACTAGCATTATTTCAGGGATATTTAGGCTTATTGTATATTGTGTTTAATCACTTTGCAACTATTTCAGAAGAACTTTTTTCACATTTTCATGATGTATTTTTTAAAATCATTTTACAGGAAGAAAACTGGTTAAATCCTTTCTGAACTCAGGCTGTGACATAATAAAATGTGGAAGCAGTGAGGCTCTGTCAGTACTTTCAGATGCACTGCACAGAAAAACGGACTCTGAGTCTGTGGTGTGTTGTGGGGTCCTGACCTCTGACCCCAGCAGAAGTTTGCAGTCCAGCAGTTGAGCTGCAGGAATCAGGAACATTGCTACAGGTATTTATGAATTTAATAAATATGTTAGATCAAATGAAATTGTGAGTTTAAGTCTAGTACGTCTATGTTTGATTTTAAGTTGAAAGAAAAACTTTGTAACAACCAAGAGGTTAATAAATCCTTTAAAAAAAAGAGTGATTGACTTCCTAACATTTCACCATGCGTCCTTTGGGAAATGACAAAAGCAGCGATGAAAGGAAAAACTAATATTTAACAAATAAAACATAAAAATACAGCTTTTAATGAATAAGAAAACAAAGATCTAAACTCTGGAGGCGGTTCATGCTGCACAAAAACACATCCTGGGAGATCTGAGGACCGTTTTATTTGAGATTAAATCATTAATAATTCAAAATACAAAATCTTCAACTGAAAACGATGTAAAACTCAAATCAGAAAAATGTTCAGCTACCTAGCAAAAAATGAACACTCCCACAGTCTTCTTTAATTTGGATTCAGACCATGGTTTGGGTGAATACTGGCTTCTGATTGGCTGGGTTCTTGCCGCACTCCCCTTTCCTCTCCCGTTTATGTATCATAAAGTCTCCCATTGGCCACGCCCCCACTGCACACCTTTCCTCAAGCAGGTATCAGTGAGGTGGTGTTCAGGGACTCTCCGGAATTTCAAACAGAATAAAACTAGTAAAGAAACTACAGTGCACCCTGTTACACATGCAGTAGATGTGCTGTAAGCTTCTCGAGAGAATGGTATCTTATCTACCCACCAAACAAAAGAAATGGTTCCAAAAACGACACAGACACGAGAAAGGCAATGACAGAGAACATGAGAAGGATTCTGGTGATTTTTTTATTTGAAAAGCCTCACAAAATGCAGCTGAATAAAAACTCTGCTCGTGAAAAACTCAGCAAACTCACAGAAAACTGAAATAAACTGTAAATGTGGAGCTTCACTTCAAGACAAAATGGAAAACAATGTTGTTCAAGGGATTTTCCAACTGTAACAAATTACAAATGAACCACATTTGTTATTTTAAAACACATTTACAGCAAGCATTCCATTAATCCTCGATTATTTTTATTTCTGCTTTGGAGGGAAATAAAGCAAACAGAGAACCTTTGAGCACCTGAAACTCAAAACACCAGCAGGTTCAAATGTCCCTCTAGTAAAAAAAACAGAAAAAGCAGAGGAAAACAACAATAACAACAACATCAATGTGTTTGTGTCTACAAAACCAAGAAAAAAAAAATCAAGTTAAGAAGAAAAAGCTGGAAGTGGGACCTAAAACAAGCAGAAAAACAGATTTTATCTGTGGATGGGAAATAAAAAGGTCATTAAAGGTCAGTAATGTTTAACCCTTTAACACCTGAGGCGTCGCTGGTGACGCTTAAACACAAAATCTGAAACTTTTCAAGTATTAACATGATCCTTCCAGTAGATTTTAAAGGAGAAAAGCGGCTCGGCTTTTCTCCTTTAAAATCTACTGGAAGGATCATGTTAACGGTTAAAAAGTTACAAAAATCAAACAACATAAACACTGGAGCTCCGGTCTTCAAGGATTAAACCTGCAGTTCTATAGAAAAGCCTATTTTTATTAGAAATTGGCAATATTCCCCTCCAGTAGAAAATATATTGACACATTGGCAAACATGGTGAAGAGCAGAGAAAGTTTTTGTGGTATTTTTATTAAAAAAATAATAAAATACTTTAACTTTATATAGAAACGTTTTTTCAAGTCTAGTTTCAGAATTATTGTTCAGAATGAAAGTCTACCGGGAGACTGTCAGATAGTGCTGGGCGGATCGATCCACAATATCGATAGTATCGATCTCAAATTGGTTTTGGATCAGAACCGACGCGCAGATACCAGTATTTCCACTCTAGTTTGAAACTTTTCTGAGTCAGGATCCAGCTGAGTCGCTGCCTCACCACCATGTGTTTCTTTTGGTTTGTTGACTGTTTTGCTTCACTTCTTCACCTTTTATTTAATTTCAAGAATAAACTGTTTTTCATTTAATTGAAAAGAATGGTCCTAATTCTATTTTTATGTTAATCCAGTAAGGAAAAGTTACAAAAAAGCATTCATAGAGAATAAAAATATTTGAGATTTTGAGGTTCTTGTCAGATTTACCGCATTTACCAAAAATATTCAATATCGGTATCGCGATACTGACCAATATCGGATCGAAACCCGAACACTCAGGATGGCCCAGCCCTACCGTCAGGTATGCAGGATCCTCGATACAAACATCAGGACAAACAAATACATCTAGGTTGCAAAGCAGATCTTTATTCTCATTGGAAGGCACGTCAAATTCAATGAGATTTTTTATACTTTTATATTTGATTTGTGGAGCGTGTGACGTGTTTGTAGTCTACAGGTCACAGCTTGAATAGAATCGATTTCTATTTCTTTTAAATGTCCGTTTTACCCTAAAAATACCAGTAAACTTCATTATTCTATTAAAGGGGCCAAACCACAATTTTCTAAATCCTTTCAGAGTGAACTATATCCACTTTGGAACACTAAAAAAAAAAATTGAGTCATTTTTGTGAGTTTTTTCCTATCCGGAAGAAAAACGACTTGATTCCTTAGTCAGAAAAAAACCCAGAAATTCTTTCAGCTAGACAGAATAAAGTTGGAATTTCCAGGTTCACAAATCATTCGATGAAAGCCAAAACTGTCCTGATGTACGAACATCCAGGTGAGTCTAAAACTAGACCAGAACAGACTAACTGTGAACTCTCTGACTGAATAACTTAGAATTCAGTGAAAAACCAAACAGAAAACCAACCAGAGTGAAAAGCAAAAGTCGGTGTGCATCGTTCACCTCATGTGATCAAGCAGGTGGTGGTTCCTCCACCCCCAGGAGAGACCAGCTCCGTGAGCGCAGACAGACAGGCGCATTTCTCCCCGCCCCCCAGGTCAGCTGAAGGGGAGGTGCTGGTGGAGCGCGGCGGCGGGCTATCTCTGCCAGCCGTCGTCCGTCTCCAGCGACCTGAGCGGATGCCCCCCCACCTCTTCCTCGTGGAGGTAGCCGGCTTTGGGAAACGCCTTGGCCCCGTTGGTCAGATGTGTTTCCGGAGGCGTGCGGCGAGCGGGATCGGGCTCGCTCATCGGAGATCGCTGCCGGAGGTGGTGAAGAGGAGGGGTGGAAGGTGAAGGCATGTGCTCTGGAGAGCTTCTCTCTGATTTGATGCTGAGGTTGAGGGAGGGCAAATGTGCAGAGTCTGAGGAGCAAGTCTGACTGGGGAAAGAGCACCCTCCACTGGACATCCTTGGAACCACAACACAGATGGAAGACGACAGTTGAACAAGTCTGGCTCCACATAAAAAATCTCATTAAGAAACTTTACATGCAGCTGACTATCATTAGCATGGTTATAGCTAACTGACCTTTTCACGGTGACGTCAGACAAAATGGCGACAGGGCCGAAAATGTGAATATTGACTTACAGTGTTCAGGTTAAGAACAGCAAAGCTGACAGCTGAGCGCTGTTTAACACAATTTTACATCAATAATAAAAGCTAACATTACCAACTTTAACAGAAAATGTACAATATTTATTTTATGAATGTCCTGCTGAACTGTATTTTCATTTCCTGTCTTAGATCGTTCATAAATCTAAATTGTACAAATTTGAATAATCTTTAATATTTGAGGTTCCCTTGAAAGATCTTTAAAAAAAACACAGTTTGGAGTTGTTGAAATACTTCCTAGTTGCTCTTAATTGTGCTAAACACAGGATACACCGGACTGATGATGCAGCCGTTTATCTGTAAACACTTAAAGAAAGCGGCTCACCCCGAGCTGACGTGAGCGCCGTACGGCTGCTGAGGCAGGACTGCTGGCTGCCACGGATTCACCGCTCCCCGTTGAAAAGAAACAGACTGGTAAAAGCAAGGCTGGTTGTAGTCTGCAGTGAAGGAGAAGACATTGAAACAATGTTAATGACATACCAAGAAAGAACTGATGGGTTCAGGGAAAAAAAACAAACAGCTCAATATATATGACATTTTTCAATGTTCGTCTGGCTTCAATTTGAAAATAAAAAAATAAATTAGATAAGTGGAAATAAAAGATCTGTTTGTTTTGGTCAGTATGACCGAAGCTCTGAATGAAATAAAAACAACAATCATGTGGAATCTAAGACAACATCAACAGACCTTCAGTCCTTGTAATTAGTACCACACATCTTTGCAAACTTGTTGGTTTCTGTTTCACATTAATCACATGTTTACTGGTCTTTGCTTACAGTTTCATGGATATTATCATGGGGTTTCATTGCAGCAGCATTGAACTCCTGTTTAACTGAAGGTTGTTTTTTCCTTGTTAAATATTTGTTCACTCTATAACCACATTACAACCAGCAAGCAGCTGCCTGTGGTTGATCTATTTTTGCAGCAATGACAGCATGACACGACCTTAATTATCTTGTCTGTATATATCTTGCATTTAGGGAGAAACAATATTTTACAGATGAGATGTTTTATTTTATGCATTTAAGTTGTAAAAGTTGTTTGTGCGTCATTACCAAGTGTGGCACAATGTTAGTTTGTTAGCGCTACGATGGCAGCTGTTTTGAGTTGCTGTAAACTGTATTTATTTATTTATTATTTATTTGAACTGGGGTAGTGCACATTCAGAGACATATCTGTAAATATGCCGAAGCTCATTTTCAAGTTTAGCTTTGCCAAAAACAAACACATCAAAGAAAAAATAAGAATGACAGTAAAACACAATTCTGTTAGAGTGTGAAGTTGAAGAGTAGTCTTCAAAGCACGTGTGTCAAAGTCGAGGCCCGGGGGCCGGATCCGGCCCTCCAGATCATTTTATTTTATTCTTATTAATGACCCGATGTTATGTTGTGCTTATTTCTAAACTTGTATCATTTTGACAAAACATTCTTCTGGAGAGTAAAATATTGAAAGTTATTTAAGGTTTAAGTTGATTTATTCTGGAATAATGTTCCTGCCTTTTTATTATTCGTATTCATGTTAGAAAGTTGCCCTGCGACAGACTGGCGACCTGTCCAGGGTGTACCCCGCC
>NC_050515.1:30083653-30094487 GCF_002922805.2 Oryzias melastigma | reverse complement strand
AAAATATTGAAAGTTATTTAAGGTTTAAGTTGATTTATTCTGGAATCATATTCCTGCCTTTTTATTATTCGTATTCATGTTAGAAAGTTACGGTTTTAAGTTTTAAAATGGTTATTCTGCTATCTTTTTGGACTATTTTGGTGTTTACTAAGATTTTTTAGGCTATTTAAGAGTTTAATTTTTCAGCTACATGCTAGCTGTTTTGGCTAACCAGGGTTCTGTAATCCGGCCTAAACTATTTATATTATTCATCAATGACATCCATGAAATCTAAAAATATATACATTTTCTGTTATTTGCTGATGATACGACTGTTTACAGTTCAGGAATCCAATTTAGAATCAGTCATTACAAACATGGTTATATTACAAAGATGCTTTGATGCAAACAAATTAGTTCTAAATTGGGAAAAAACAAAATGTATGATTTTTGGAACAAGAAATTATGGAGAAAATAGAAATATTAAAATTGAGGAATTTGTTGTTAATAACGTTTATAAAATAAAATGTTTAGGAGTTGTACTTGATAATAAACTTAGTTGGAAATCCCACATTGATTATATGAGAAAGAAAATAAGTAAAAACATTGGTATTTTCCATAAAGTAAAACATATTCTAGATAAAGATGTCTTACACATACTACACAATTCCCTCATAGTCCCATACCTCCTCTATTGCAATGAGGTGTGGGCAAATGCTTGCAAGTGTTACACCAATAGATTAAACCTACTACAAAAGAAAGTTATAAGAATTATAAATCATTCAGAACCAAGAGACCACACCCATCAACTTTTTGTTAAAAACCAACAGCCTCAAATTTCCAGATCTTGTTCAGTTAAGTACAGTTGTGACCATGTGGAAGATTAAAAACAGAGTGCTTCCAGAACATGTCTGTGGGAAATTTTAATTAATTACTGACTGTCAGAATTGAAATAAAAGGGGATTTTTATTGACCTTTTGCTCTGACTTCATCAAGACAAAGAGGTTTTGTGTTTTCTGGAATAAAACTGTGGGATTCTTTAATCACTGAAATAAAAACTTCACATACAATTCTGCTGTTAAAAAGACTGTATACAAAATTAGTATTTGAAAATTCTAAGTTGTTTTAAAAACATGTAAGTGATCATATAGATGGATGTGATCTGGATGGCCAAAGCTGTGTAGTGTTTTGTTTGAGGGGCATGAATAATAGGAGCTGGTCTTCATCATGCTCCTTCTCACTCTGTTTCTGTTTCTTTTATGTTGTGTGTTTGACCTTTTGTTTATTGTGGATTATGATGGCGCGTTGTTACGTCCCAAATGGGCAAACTGGCCCGGAGTCTAGGGGATGACCATCTAAGGGGGATGGCCATCCCGGACGAGCCCCCATATGTTACGTCCCCAATGGGCAAACTGGCCCGGAGTCCAGGGGATAGCCATCAATGGGGACAATAACATTAAAACTGGAAACCAAACAAAGGAACACAGTTTATTAAAATAAATGGAAACCTGTGTCCTGAAATAAAGTAAGATAATTAGTGGGTATGGTAAAAAGAAAGCAAACCAAAACGGAGTTGGAACCTTGGCCAAAAGAAAAAGAAGTCAGGGAGACTGCTGACCCAGCCATGACGACCGTCGGAGTCAGCAGCTCCCTGCTAAGGGCTGCCTAAGAAAACTACCTAATCAAACAGAAATTAAACAAAGCCCGCAAATCAGAACAACCGAGGCCCAACCCCAAACTAACACAACAAAACCCAGCAATCTAAGATTGCTGAGGACAAAAGTAACCCAAACCAACACCACACAGACCACCACCCAGCCTGCTGCTCTGCTCCCTGCCTGGCTTGGTGTGGCCTCCTCTGGCTTAAGTAGACACTATCTGCCAATCAAAGCAGATTGGCCACACCTGCCAGGTGAGCCAAAGGGAACTGGGTGGATGAGAATGCCAGGCTGCAGCAGCAGGATGTAACACGCATGAAAGACAGAAATAAATTAAATGAAATGTTTTTATGTAGCAGTGAAGATTTAGGCTAACGAGACACAGAGCTGTCATAATCAGACAGGGGATCAGGGGCGGAGCTCCAAAAGCCACGCCCCCTTAGATTTAAGTTGTGGGATTTTGGTTAAAACTTCATAATCATTATCAAAACACTACTGGGAATGTTTTTTTTAATTAAAAACCTTTTCATGGGGGATTTTAAAGACAGCCCAGCATGCTAACACAGCTACAGAAGAAGTATAATGAAATCATTCAGAATGAGACACTGAGTGACAGCTATCTTGTTGCTATATATGGTTTCAGAAGGACTGCTGGGATGTCTGGAATCAACTGAAAAGAATAAAACACAATTAGGACAATTGAACAGTTCTTGACTTCAAAACTGAACTATGTTGTACTATAACCACAGAACGGTCTATGCAGGACATGCACACTGTGTGGCGCTGTGGTGAATGATTTAGATTGAATGACATGTATCGCCCTCTATTGGTGAGACAACAAATCCAAGTGTACACATGTTGTTGAACAGCAGCACTAATAAGTACAAGTTTCTGCTACAGATCACATGTAGACTCTGTGTTCAGGAGAGCTAAAGAAACCTTCAACACCGTCTCCACAGACAAAATAAAAAGCTCCAGCCCTCCACTGTCGTCCCTATCAGACGGCCTGACCCTAACATGATGTGACCCACACAAAAACACTGTTTTTCAGAGCATCTGTAACCTTTTCTGAGTGTTCAAAACAAGGTTGTGTGAATTAGGAGAGAAAGGGGGTCTCATGATACGTGACAAAATAGTATTTAGAGCAAATGTCTTGGCTTTGTGAACCGCTACTGCCTGTACCTGATCTGACTGTCCCCAAAGAGATTGACAAATGCAGAACTAGAGAAGTCACAAAAGCTCAAGGCACACCGATGGCTGCTGCCTCACAAATGTGCACACAGCAGCCTTCAATCTCACCACTAAAGTTATTCAAGGGCCTTAATCAAGCAAAATCAACTTTTACAGCTTTTAAGTGTATTAAAATGTTCAATTCTCTCTGAGGAAGTATTTGATCCATTAACTCATTTCTGAGTAGTCCTCTAAAAACCTGCTGTCTGAGCACCAGCCCTCCCAACCCCCGAAAACAAGCCGGTCCTCACATTATGACATCACAGAGTGAGAACAGCCCCTTCCAGGAAGAGTCTGCTCTGCCAGCTCCACCCCCAGGCTAACACAAACACAAACTAAACACTTTCATTTTAAATACACAATAGTATATCTTCCGATTGTGTCTCCTGTCTCTCCCACAGCCGTCAGGTCTAATCTGTGTTGGTTACTTTAGACGGCCGTCTCCTTTAAGCAAGTCTAAGTCAGCAAGGCAAGTATTTCTGAGCTTGAAAGCTAAATGTTTTGGAGACATTTGAGGATAGTAGATGACATGATCATAGCGGAGAAAACCCGACACCTTCTTAGAAAAGGGATGAACAGAACTTCAACATTCAGGTCACTGAAGTGACCTCTGTGGGCCATGTTATCACGTCTGAAGGGTGAAGCCCGATAAATAAAAAGAATTAGCAATAACACAATATCCTATCGGTGTAAATCTGGTGAATCTTGTACGTTGTAAGCTCTATTCCGATGCATGAAAGACTTGGTGTTAAAGAATTCTAGCCAGACACAAATGATTAATTTCTCCTCCATAATCATTTTCAAATGGTTGGCACTTCAGCGAACTAAAAAGGACGCATCCATACGTCACTACCAAATCCAAGTCCCTGATTGGTCAAAGTTCAACCTGGTTTAACTAAAAAACCTGCATTCAGTGGCCGCAGGTTTCGTACGTAGATGCTACAGAGGGATTGATGGGGAGGCATTGACAGAATCTTCAAGATTAACTGCCACCCGAACATTTGAAAAATTGTTGGAGTGGTGGTGAATGCAGACAGCTGCAGTCAGGTGGGGTGACGTCATGATGAAACGGAGTGACAGCGGTGCAGCGTCTGATTGGACGATGTGTAAATGTCTGCAGACAGCGGATGTACATATCAAGTACCACCAGCCACCAGCCGGGGGTATATGAAGAGCGGGTCGTTCTGCTCCACTGGTCATTCACAACCCAGATTTTGAGCACACGTTAAAATCTTGTCAATTTATTTTTAGACAACAGTCCTCAGAAGGAAGCACAAAGTTCTGAGTTCTTCGTATTCTTTTCAGCATCAACCACAATTGGTCAATGTGCAGGTCTTGTAGCTCCTGTCTACAGAGCCTCCAGAAAGGCAGAGGGAGTCACTAATTCAGGTTTCTGTAATATGTATTTCAATAGGGTGAGGTGAGTCTAGATGTGACCACAGATTTTGTATTTGGTCATAGTAAGAACAGCCACATTTGTCAGGTTTATCCTCCTGACCCAGAAAAGGCTCAGAAATATGGAATGGTTACATTTGTGGTTAAGTGTGGACAGTTATCAGGGAATCCAAGTCAAAAATAAGAGAAACAATTCCACAGACACTGATGAGAAAGACCTAAAGAGACAACAGATGGTTTTCCCAGCAGCAGCTGCCACCGTGGGCCAACGCCTTCCTGCTCCGCTCCATTCTGATCATCCACTTACAGACAAACAGATCCATGAACGTCTTTGTTTTCCTCGTCTGAGCTGGAATCTGGATCAGAACTGTGCAGCTGGGTAGAAATTATATTTCCTTACAGTTTTTTTTTTTGCTAGATTAATGCTAGCTAGCAGGACAGAGTGTAAACAAAGGGCTGATGTAAAATTAGTGGAGCTGCACCAACGGTCCAGCCAACAAGATGAAATACTACAGAAGTGTGAACCCAGAGAGACTCCCTGCAGCTACAGGGAAGACGCCATGACGATGAAAGATGTAAAGATATTAGACAGGCTGTGAGGAGCCTTATATATCTGATGACGTCTACTCCACCAGACTGTTCGGTTTTGTGGTAAGCAAATTATCACAATGCTTTTACGAGGCCGAAGAACGATGGCTAACAGTTAAGATGTGTTGAGATATCTTACTGTGTTTTAGGAGAAACGACGGTCAGAAAGTCTAAAAGCAGAATGCATGCCTTTAACTTCCACATGTGGGAGAGAAACCGTAACTTTGCAACCGTTAGCTGGATGAGCCGCTTCTCCTTCAGAATCTGCTGGAATTATCGCGTTGATAATTAAAAAATTACAGTAAGTCCAAGAACATAAACATTGGATCTCCACTGTTAAAGGGTTAAAATGTTGTTCTAGAGATCTGCTAGAACAGATTAGGATCTACTGAGGGCTTTGGTCACTGTGCGGCTCGCATTTGTCATATCTTGTATTGTGCTGTGCAAGTGGCACATCTTAAAGACAATTCTGAGCATGTCTGTGTCACCTCAAAAAGCCCCAAAATATCTCTGGTACCGTGACCAGTCTGTCAGACAACACTGTGGTGTAGAAGACGTCTTTCTTCTAAATCTACCATTCTGATCATGTCTAATGTTGGAGAGGGTTTTTTCATTTTACTGTAGTTTATTGCTTTTATAGTTTTATATCATTTCAGTTTATTGTGTGAATGCATTACATCATTCGTAAAAACTCAATCAGACTTATACTAATTTAAGAAAACATGGTATTATTAGCATTATGCTAGCTTATTTGGGTAACGTGGCATCTACTGAGGTTTTTTTGAGCTAATTTAGAGTTTAGCAACAGGCTAACATTTTTGACTAATTTGGTTTATAGAGGAATTTAAGGCTATTTTGGAGTTTAACTGGTAATTTAGCAATATACTAGCTTTTTTGGCTAATTTGGCATCTACTGAGGTTTTCTACGCTAATTTGGAGTTTGGCTAATAATTTTGCAACAGGCTAACGTTTTGGCTAAGTTGTTATCTACTGAGGTTTTTCATAGGTTTATTTACACTTTAGCTTCTATTTTAGCAAAAGGCTCATATTTGTTAAATAATTTGGTTTATTGAGGTATTTTAGGCTATTTTAGAGTTTAGCTTCTATTTCAGCAACATGCTGTTTTCAAAATTGGCTTGTATTAAGGATTTTTAAGCAATTTTACTACGAGTTTTTCAGAAATTTAGGTCAACTTCAGCACTTTCACATAGTTATTTAATGAAATTTCCAGTCTTTTAGCAAATGTAACATTTTGCAAATAACTTTTGCATTTTCAGCAAATCCCATCAGCAATTACAGTAAATTGCGTTGCTATTTTCAACAAAAAGCTTCAGCATTTTCAGCGACTACTTTCAGCAAGATATCAGATATTGCAGGTAATGCAACTTTTCTAGTTTTATGTGTAGTTTTAGTCCTAAAATGATTTGTAGATCACACCTTTTTACAGAAAAAATATTATAATAATATTTTTTTCAAATGTTTTTTTGCTTTACTCCATATTTTTTATGTTGTGATGAGGTTTTGTTTGGATATAAATCACACCTAGTATATTACTAGACTCAAATTCCTCCTGGCTGTTAAAAGCATGGGTTCTGTCATTCTGCAGATGTTTCACACACATGCATCACACTAAAGGAAAAAGAAAGCCTCAAAAACTAAAACCCATTTTCTAAATTCACCACACCACAGATGTTCAGCAGACGTACCAGCAGTTCCAGGAGGAAGGCCATAGCCTCCCAAACCGTGACTCAAAAGCCCCGCCTTGCCCATGGCCACCATGGGGTTGCTGCCTTGCAGGCCCTGGTACAAGAAACCCCTCTGCTGATTAGAGAAACACACAGTCACACCAAAAATGTTCATTTTATTGACAGTGAAGTCAGTTTCCACAGAACGTGTGAGTGAAATTTAACTTAATTATTGTGTGAGTGGGTTGTGAATGGTTCTGTTTGGGTTAAGTAGACTGCATAGTGACAGACACTCACAGCAGAGTTATGGTTCGCTCGTGTGGATCCCAAGCCCGCATTAGCAACATCCGCCCGCAGGTTCTCGCTGCCCAGGTTCAGAGGAGGAGGGCTTTTCATGTCCAGAGCTCGGTTTACGTTGCCATGGGAGAAGACTGAATAGCCAATACCTAACGGTGATAGAAAGAAGCAGGAAGTGAAACTAGCTTGTTTTGTTCTGAATGGAAACGTCTCTTTGAAAACTCTTTCTGCATATTCTCTATTGTTGTATAAAATATGTTTCTTTCTGTTTCTCTCGGATCTAAATGTGATTGACGTTCAAATCTCCATCCTAAAAATCATGTGTAGAGCGCATCACGAAGGCCTGCCACATAATATACAGAAACGTTTGGAAAAAGAAAGAGCAATGACAACCTAAAAAGACATGAAATCTTCAAAACCAACAAATTCAGAACAAAAATGAAGGACAAAAGTGTTGTGGTGCAGGGTATCAGATTATGGAATAATCTTGAAAAATCAATGAAAGAGTCCAGTTCTATTATTAAAACAAATGCACACAGCATGAGTAATAAGGTCGCTGGGAACGGCTTAAATAAAAAAATAAAACATTCTGAGGTATTTGGTTTATTTTTGTACTTTATTTGTCTGCTTTTGTTGCTTTTGCCATCCAGTTGACATATTTATACTACAATACAAAGAGATACATTTGGTTAAAACTGTTTAATGGTTTAGTTAAACGGGCCAGAGATAATAAGGTTTCTTCTGCCTCCTTTCATTTTCACCAAAGTCAAGAGTATTATGAACTTTTTTATTGTGTGCTATGAATATGAAATAAATAAACTAAACTAAAAAAATATATAAAAACTAAATCTGGATCCAAATCTGTGGTATCAGAGTCTCATTTCTTTGTAAACCCAGCAAGTGTCAAAGGCGGTGAACCAAAGTGCAGGATTTCTCATGATCGTCGTCCAAAGAGAGGGCGACTGACTGACTGACAGGTGTGATGGATTCTGTGCAGAAACCACGGAGCTGCTGCTGCTGCACTGGCTGACAGCCAGTTTCATGTAACGGACTAAATGCATGTGTGGACGAGCAAAAACACACAGACATACTTCCTGTGAGTTCACAGCCACCTGCACAGATGGCTGGCAGTACGTGTGAATTTTGCAGCAGTTACTCAGTAAGAAGTGAATACTGCCTCAGACTCAGGAAAACGCTTTTACCTCTAAAGTCTTCAACCATTCATGAGTAACAAATGAAGCTGTTCTGATGTATGAGGCAAAGGCAAACATGTCAAAATGTTCTTTAAGCTGCTAATTACGGGAAATCATTCAGAAGGCTTCGCATGGTTCATTTTCTTTTTTGAAACTCACTTTTTATTAGTTTTGCCTCCTCTGACACCAGAACAATAAACTGAAACGATCTGACACCAAAAAATACTGGCTACAAAAAATATATCTGATCAAAACTGCATATTTTAGGTCACAGGTTTTCTAAATTTATAAACGTTCTCAATTATACCAACAAAATGCTTTAAACTCTGCACTCTGCTTATACGTTCCTGAGTTATATTTCATCCTCAAATTGGCCTCTTTCCTGCTAAATGTCTTGTGTTTAGCACTGTAGTGATTCTCCTGCTCCTGTCTGTACGATTTTAGGACATAAAAACTCAATCACACTTCCAGTGATTTCAGTGATCTTGGTGTCAAACGTTCAGCTCGTTCAGGACATTACTGCTGGTATTTTAGATACTCGTAAACTTTATAACTTTTGAAATATTGAGTAGAGTATGCCCCATTGGAAATGAATGAGAAAGTCATTTAAAGTAGATTATCAACAAGCCTTTAAATAAATTCATGGGCTTTCTTTTTATCGGTTAGAGTCATGTAAAAAAAATTGTAGTTTAGCTAATATTTTGGCAGCATGCTAACGTTGTTGGCTAGTTTGTTACCTACTGGGGTTTTTTAGGCTAATTTAGAGTTCAGCTTCTATTTTAGCAACATGCTAAAGCTTCGACTAATTTAGTTTACTGAGGAGTGTTAGGCTATTTGGAGTCTAGTTTGTATTTAAGCGATGTGCCAGCTTTTTTGGCTAATTTGGCATCTACTAAGGTTTCGTCGATGCCAAAATAGGCTTTTTCATAGTTATTTAATGACATTTCCAGTCTTTCAGCAAATTTAACATTTTGCAAATAGCCTTTGCATTTTCAGCAAAAAGCTTAAGCAACTTCAGCGACTACTTCCAGCAAAAAGCATTCACACTAACATTATCGCAGATAATTCAACCTTTTCAGTTTCATTTTATCATTAATTTTCAATTTCAATTGCTCATAATTTGCTATTTTTGTCATTTTTCCTAACTATTCACTGGAAGGTGAATATTAGTTGTCCAGTATGACTCTGTACCCTGTGGAGAGGGCCAGCCGGCACCACAGTGTTCGCTTGCTCCCTCCCTTCTATTCCTCAACACAAGTTTTGTATTTCATATTCTATTGATGAATTCTTTTATGCTCTTCCTTAAATGTTGGTCCCACTGACAGTCCTAAAACTTGTGTGCCTTTGCTTCTGTTGCATCTCCAAAGATTTATTAACAGATATGCATTAGGAAGTGATGGTGCTTTTTTAACCCTTTAACACCTGAGGCGTCATCGGTGACGCTTAAACATAAAATCTTTAACGTACTGTAACTTTGTAAAGGAGAAAAACGGCTCACGCTGCTTTTCTCCTTTACAAACTGCTGGAATTATCATGTTAACGGTTGAAAAGTTACAGTAAATCAAAGAACACTGGAGCTCTGATGTTAAAGGGAAAAAAAATATTCAGGAAAAAAATACTAATACAATGAAATCTATTACCATTATTGCAGATAAAAACAGCTTTAAACAAATAAGCCCAGTTTCTAAAGGATCTGGAGCTGCATCAGCGTCAGGCTCACCTGCATGAGGAGACATGAGCGTTGTGTGCACATGTGATGCAGCAGGGCTGGAGGAGCCTGGTCTGCAGCTCACAGCTTTGAAGCCCAGGGTTCTGTTGGAGGTCAGGTTTGATGCAGAGGAGTTGGGAAAACTGTTTTCACAGCCTGCGATGAGCTGTGTTTCCGGGGACAGCAGAGCAGGGGCCTGGAGAGCAAAGGAGACATGCTCGGTTACTGAAATGTCTCTTTTTTTCTGTCTATGTTTGCATTAGATATGTGATCAGAGGAAAAATTGTGTGTGGAGACTGACGTAGAGACGCTGACGAGCCACAGAGAGATCCAAGCTCTCACTGAGGGGGTATTTGTCAGCTGTCACCTGCACACTCTCCTCGGTGTCCAGCTCTGAGCTGTCCAGACCGAGACCTTTCCTCCGCAGGGTCTGGACCAGAAGAAATGCGCAGATTAGAAATGAACCAACTGTTCAAACTAAATATCAAAGGTTGCTTTTCAAAATTCTGTAACTGAATCTTAGTATTTTAGCAAAATGCTAGCTCTTTTGGCTAATTTGGCATCTACCGAGGTTTCAACCACAGTAATAGAGAAAATTAAAATGAAAAAGTTTACAAGAATACTTAACAATAATGAACAAAATGTCTCCTCCACTAATTTGTTTTATCATATTGCATCTTGACCTGAATTTTAAGATTTTTTGTCATTCAGAATTATCAAACTACAAAACGGCAACAAGAAAAATATAAATAATATTACCTTTACATGAGTAGAAAAACAAAATCTGCACTAAAATACCAGTCAGCAACAGAAAGATTTCTACAACACACTTAACAGTATTTGTGTTCAGTTCTGTGAGAGTTACTGGGTTGTTTTAAAACCCCCCTCTGATGAAAATCCTGTTTGAGTTTTTATTATGTCTGTGTGTCATTTTTCCTCTAAAAGAGAACAAATGTAATCATAAATCATTTAGGTTTTCATTTCCGAGTATTTCTCCTTTTAAATCAATCAAAGTGTCTTGTACAGACTCTGTTTGAATGAATGATCTTCTTTCCATCAACAGCTCTGCTGCACATGCACTAAACCCTCATCTGTTCCTAG
>NC_050515.1:30029829-30083429 GCF_002922805.2 Oryzias melastigma | reverse complement strand
TTTCTCATTAATTTACGACTTTTTTTCTCGTAAATTTACGAGTTTTTTTCTCGTAAATTTACGACTTTTAATCTCGTAAATTTACGATTTTTTTTCTCGTAAATTTACGAGATTAAAAGTCGTAAATATAAGCCTATGACTTTTAAAGTCATAAATATACAACTTTATTCTTGTAATTTAGCAGTTACGACTTTTTTCTCGTAAATTTACGAGATTAAAAGTCGTAAATTTACGAGAAAAAAAGTCGTAATATTATTTTTTTTTTCTTTTTGGTGGCCCTAATACTCCGTCGTAAGAAAGAATCAGGATTTTGGTTAAAAACTTCACAACCATAATTAAAACTCTCCTGGGAATTTTTTTTTATACATACAGGCATGCCCCGCCCACTTGACTCCCCAGCCAATCATGATGTGGAATGGGACTACCCCTCTCCCCACACACACACACACACTGCTTCACACAGAAGCGGTGAAGCGCTCAGAGGGATAAAAGTACTTAGATTACTCCGTTACTGAACTTCTACTGCCGTTAGTTTTACATCAACGGCGATACTCCCAACACTGATCTCATCTGTGACTGTTCTCGCATCGCTCCACTGTACCTCCAGTATGTCGGTGTTGGTGCGGCTCTCGTGCGGCTCGCTGTACTCGGTGTATTTGAGCAGCACTTTATCCATGTCTGTGCTTGCGTACTGGAACAGACGGTTGGTGCTGTTGAAGATGATGAGGGCGATTTCACAGTCACAGAGCACGCTCAGTTCATACGCCTTCTTCATCAGGCCGAACTTACGTTTGGTAAAGGTCACCTACCACAACGGAAAACAGAAATGAGAGCAGTGAATGAAGGCAGGGTTATTGGACACAACAAAAAACACTTTCTTCTTTGATTCATTCACATCCAGGGAGTTCAGAACAGTTTATTATTCTAGGATAGAATTTTAAAATAGCTTCCAAAGAGCATTCTTGATGGTACAGTGCATGTCCAAGTCAACCATTTCAGAAGGTTTGGCTCAACAATCTACAAACCAACAGAAACTATAAATATTCAGGCACTTACTCCAGATAAGAGAACATGTAGAAGTAAATGTTATCACATTTAAGCATCATGTTAGGATCAGATAAGTCAGACAGACCAGCCTTCTGCACTGGTCTGCCTTTACAGAACCCTCACGCAAGGTCATGCCAGCTTCTAACTGCCATTGACGTGACATTGTGTGATTCCTGCGAGCAGAGTTCACTTTCACAGAGATGAAACTGTGATTTCATGAAAACAGTCTGATTCCAACAGCCTTTTGTTAATATAAAACACTGAGGGATGTTAAAGAACTTTGTGGGAAAAAACACAGAGTTTCTCATAATTTCAATAACAGGTGAATACAGGATAGAACTGTTTGCTTTTGGAAAAAATAAGCTTGTATTTTTCTGTTTCGGGTTCTTGCAAGTAATAGATGGTAAAACTGTAATTTAACACATCACTTTGTGTGCAAAGCTCATGTAGCGCTGCCATGATTAGTCAACTAATCAATGACTAATCAACTATTCATTTTATGTATAACCCGATTAGTCGACTAATCGGATCATGCGCAAACTGGATGTAAAGCACACATCTTAACCATCATTAGCTTTAAACTAATTACAAACGAAATATATAGAATTATCTGCAATAATGCTAGTGTGAATGCTGGAAGCTGAATTTGGTCGCTGAAGATGCTGAAATTGATAGCTGAAAAATCAGAAGTTGATAGCCAGCAAAATGTTAGTTAAATGCCAAATTAACCTGAAAAAAAGCCTAAATTATCCAAAACAGCTAGCATGCAGCTGAAATATTAGCTAAACTCGAAAAATACATAAAAAAAACAAACAAATAAAAAAAAGCCTAAAATAGCCAAACTAGCTACCTTGAAGCTGGAATATTAGCTAAACTCCAAAATAGCCTAAAAAACTTATTTAATGCCAAAATAGTCCAAAAAGTCAGCATAATGCCATTATAAATTTCAACTTTACTACACTCTGACTCCATATAATATAAAATAACGAGAAATCGACTATTAAATTAGTCGTCGACTATTTTAGTAGTCGATTAGTCGACTAATCGTGGCAGCCCTAACGCACTTGAACGAGGAATCTTAAGAGATTCTTCAGTGATTACATGATCCGGTGAGGTAAAGGAGTCTGAGTTTGGGAGCATAAACCCAAAAATGACTCATGAATTAGAAAAAAATGTCATGGCTCTATTGCCATTTTATTTAAAACAGCTACAGGTGCAGTAAAAGTATGTGAACCTTTGGAATATATTTGCATTTTTGCATCATTTGAACAGACAATACGTTTGGATGTTTGTCTAAATAGCAACATAAGATTAACATGGCTCGCTTAAGCTATTATCACACAAATATTAAATGTTTTCATATGTTTAAAAAACACAATATGTAAGAACTCACAAATCAGGGGGAGGAAAATAAGAGACCCGGAAATTTTAAGTAAGTCAACAAAAAAATTGCCTCAGTAGAAGAAAATATGTCTAAACATTCTGTTAAGAACAATCTGTATAAAGTGTGCAGATGATATTTCGACGTGTTTGCAGACTCACCTGTCTATTTCTTTGGTCGAGAATTCGAGAAATCTGTATTTTCTTTCTTCCCATTTTTCTTCTGATTCTCTAAACCCTGAAAAGAAGAAGTAAAGCTCTTGTAGGTTACAACCAGCCTCTGTCCGCAGCGTTTGCACAAACGGGACCTTTGACTGAACTCCTTTTTTCTGAAAGAGAATTGAAGATGCCATCTTTCCCCATGTGTTTAAATCAAGAGAACAGTTTTACAATGAATTATTGTGGATGAATTCATTGAGATTGTGAAGGTGCTTTAGTTTCATTTACCTCTGATGTCTGTAAATCTGATTTCCTGCTGTTTATTATTACCATTTTTAAATCAAGTACTGCTAATCTTGGTCTAGAACAGGGGTCTGCAACCTGCGGCTCCAGAGCCACGTGTGGCTATCCTACCCCTCCACTGTGGCTCTCTGGTTAAAGAAAAATGCAAAGCTTTTAGTTTAAAAAAGTAACTGTAAAGTAGAGATTAAAAAGTAAAATAACTTATCACTCTGCGAGCCTCCAAAGCACAGTAGCCATAGTGGTTCAATAATCGAGAACTAAACATTTTGACAAATTCCAGTGTTTTAAGTGTCCCTCATGTTTTTAAAAAATACAAGTCATTAGACTGTTTTAATTTTAGATTTGTGAATTTCTAGCTAAGAAGCACCAAAAGCTTAAAAAATCTATTTATTTTTTCCATTGCTGACTCTAGATTTGCTCCATCGAGATAATCCTATACGACACAGGAAGTCTTTTATTTGGAAAGGAAGTCTAGTGAATCTCTGTTAAAAGTTAGATACTTTAATATTTTGGGGGGGAAATCTACTTCTCTTAAAGTTTGTTTTATTTATGCCCAAAAAATAATAGTTTATTTATATTTATCATCAAAATAACAATAACATAAGTACAAAGTCTTATTTTTCTAAAGATGTGTGGCTCTTACAGGTTGTAGTCAGTGAGAAATCGACCCAAATGGCTTTAAGTGTAACAGGTTGCAGATCCCTGGTCTAGAAATATGTCATAAATGAGATTTTACTGGTTGGAATACCTACAGAACAAGCAGTTAACCCTTTAACAGCTGAGGCGTCCAGTGACTCCTGAATGCAAAATCTTTAACGTACTGTAGTACTGCCAAAAACCATTACTTTAATCATCGACTGATTATTTTTCCCTATTAGTCATGCACAAACTAGATGTAAAACACACATCTTAACCTTCATTAGGTTTAAACTAACTAAAATCCAGATATATAGCATTACCTGTGATAATGCTAGTGTGAATCATGTAAGCTGAGTTTAGCTGCTGAAGATACTAGTGCTGATAGATGAAAACAGTGAAGCTGATAGCTGAAAATGTTGAAGCTTATAACAAGCTGAAATATTAGTTAAATGCCAAATTAGCCTAAAAAATTGAAAAGAAGCCTAAGTTGGCTAAAACAGCTAGCATGTAGCTGAAATATTCGCTAAACTCCAAAATAGCTTAAAAACTTTAATAAATACCAAAATAGTCCATAAAGCTAGCATAATTCCATTGTAAATTTCAACTTTACTACACTCTGACTCCATATAATATAAAATTAATGACTAATCGACCATTAAATTAGTGGTCGACTATTTTAATAGTCGATTAGTCGTCGATTAATCGTGACAGCCCTAACGTACTGTAACTTGAGGAGCCGCTTTTCTCCTTCAGAATCTACTGGAATTATTGTGATTATGGTTGAAAAGTTACAGCATATCAAAGAACATGAACACTGGAAATGTTTAGCAATTCTTTCTATTTGTAATCTATTTTCTATTTTCTATTTCTGTTTGTTGAAGTGACTCAGGTCCTTCCTTTTGGTAGGGGCAGAGTGTTTATTTATACCATCATGAGGTGATGCACTCTAAAGTTAGCGTCTCTTCCTCGCCATCAGTCCACACAGACTTACTCACATACAGTCTGGGTCACTCCATCAGCCCCTCGAGGCCCAAGAGACGGGGTTAAAAATAAGGTTCACGGCTCTTTTTAAAGGTTCAGCAGGCAGCCGCTGCAAACAAACAGTAGAAGGAAAACTGTTTTTTCCACCCACTATTCTCTCATAGACCAGGTCCAAAAAAAGGACCTGAAGGTCTGGAGGACAAGACATGAAACTCCTTTTTTCATTAATTTTACCTTCATTTTTGCAGTTGTGGAGCCTGAAACACTACCTTTGACTTAAAGTAAAATCCTCCCAGTTTCTAAATTCCAGCATAAACTCACTTTGAGCGATGAAGTGATGGCCTGATTTTTCTGGGCTGACTGTGCAGTGCTCCTGGAAAGCCTCAGGGGATATTTCACTGATTTCCCTTCTGACGCTGAACATCTATCAGACTTTTCTAAATTTAGTTGTTTATCCTTGCTGATGCAGCCAAAACTGACATGGCGCCCATGTTCCCACGACCCCTGAAGTGCCCACTGCTTCTCAGCATAACGCTGGTGCTGGGCGTCAAACCTGGTGGAATCTAGAGCTGGAAATCACCGGGCACCTCACGATACGATTAGATACATGGTTCATGGTATCAATGGTATCATGACACTGCGATAATGGTATGAAATACTCTCTGATAATATAGAAGAACACATTTTTGGGGAGAATATATCCTCAATTATTTTTTAGCTTAAACACAATCTTAATAAACAACTTGTGTCTTATTTTGTGGAACAAATAATAGACACTTTTGTGAAAATCAGTAATACTATGTCTGAGACAAGCATTGAGACTAATTGAATAGGAATTATCAGTAAAATTCAGTGTTAACAATAGTAAACATGAACAGCAGTGCTAATACTTAGTGAAGAAATTGTTGCAAAAACAGAACAAAAATTAAATAATTCAAGTGTGACCAGACACAATGGTGCCCGCCAGGGATCCAACGCTACAGTTTGCTCACGGTTCCATACGTACCTCGATATGAGCGTCATGGTTGGATATGTACTGAGCAAGAAAAAATAAAGCCTGAAATCCTACTATTCCACAGGTGATGATTTATTTAGCAAAAAGAAATACCATAACAAAAAATCAGATTTTTTCAAGTGCACAGTGATTGGCTTTTATTGCAGAATCACATTTAAATAGAACTCCTGTAAACTTGTAAATATTACAACTTATAAGAACTGTAACAATTAAATCATTTCTCTAAAGTTGTGACAGCTGGATGTCATAAACAATCTAAACTGAACCAATTTAAAATATTTAGAACTGACTTACTCGTCCAAATAAATAACAGCATCACAGGTAAAGTGCAGTATTCTTCAGCTGTCACTCATTTATTCATGTACCTTTACATTTTTGGGGGAAAAAGAATAAGTATCTCGGTTGTTTTAGCATTTAGCCAAACTTTCATTATCCGACTAATGTAGGAGGGGCGAGGTAGTTTCTGGCAGGGAGGGGGAGAGTGGGCAGGGATTTTTACAGTAGACACCCTCAGACTGGTGTGAATAAATACAAAAATTAAAGATCGGTATCGCGATATTTAGTCCTGCAATTGATTTTCGATGTGTTCTCACCAAGTATTGATCTTTTATTTTCGTTTGAAGAGGCTGGAAAACATTATATCCGTCATCCTTTGTTGAGGCGTTTCTTCAGAGGGCGCACGTTGCACCAGTGTGTCTGGTAGCTACTTGAATTATTTCATTTTGTTCTGTTGTTTACAACAACTCTGCACTAAGTCGTGGCACTGCTGTTCATGTTTACTAGTGTTAACACTGAATTTTACAGATAATTCCAGTTCATCTGGTGTCAATGCTTGTCAGAGACACAGTGTTACTGATTTCAGCACAAAAGTGTCTATTATTAAAACAATTGGGGATATATTTTCCTCCCAAAATATGTTTTTTTCTATATAATGTGAGTTATTAGAGAAGATTTTTTATCAATTATTGCCGTATCTAGATATCCTCAACATCATGAGATATGTATGGCATCGTTTCGTGACTTACCCAGTGATTCCCAGCCTGACTGCAGAGAAACAGCAGGTTTACCTCTGACAAACTCATCATTGCCTTTGCCACAGTAGGGGAAACAAAGCACGCAATGGACGAGTAAAGCCACAAAAACCCTTGTTGGTCTAGCTTGCTGACAACTCGACTACCACAAAGCACTCATTGCCGATTAGCTTAAGCTGTTCTGTTTTTCAGACCAGAAGTGAGACGAATAAACCACAAGTCAAGGCATGTCAGTGGTGTGAAGAGAGAGAAGTTGGACATATGTTCTAAACAGTGCAAAAAGATCCATATCTTGTGGTTTTACAGAAGTTTCTTTCCCGTCTAAGAAATAACCAAAAGACAACTATCAGAGCCACAGACAGCCTCGTAAAAAAACACCACTATATCTGAATGAATATAGCTTCATATCCAGCCCGACAGTGGACTTGGCACTTCAGCTCTTTGTGGTTATGTCGCTTTGTAAACCACCAGCAGGCTGAGACAGGCATGGAAACCCTGACCTGGTGTTTTCACCACTGACAACGGCCGTTTGAGGTCGACCCCGGTACAGAGCAAACCGGGCCGATGCTCCAGCTCTGCAGGACCTGACTTCCCAAAGGCCAAGTCCTCAGTCTGTCATCTCAGATGAGATAGTCTAGAACACGTGTCAACGTCAAGGCCCGGGGGCCGGATGCGGCCCTCCGGGTAATTCTATCCGGCCCTCCAGATCATTTTATTCTATTGATATTAATGGCCCAATGTTATCTTGAGCTCATTTCTAACTTGTACAACTTTGACAAAATATATTTTTATGAGAATAAAATGTTAAAAGTTTAAGTTGATTTATTCTGGAATAATACTCTTGACTTTTTATTATTCAGAATTATGTTAAAAAGTTATGGTTTTAAAGTTTTTACGATGTCATTCTGCTAGCTTATTGGACAATTTTGGCATTTACGAAGATTTTTTTCGCAGTATTTTGAAGTTTGGCTATTTTTTCAGCTACATGCTAGCTGTTTTGGCTAACTAAAGTTTTTTTTTTTTTTTAGAGGCTAATTTGGCATTTAGCTAATATTTTAGCTGGCTATCAGCTTCAGCGTTTTTGCTATCAGCACTAGCATCTCTAGCTACCAAATTCATCTTACAGCATTCACGCTAGCATTATTGCAGGTAATGCTTTATATCTAGTTCATAATTATGTTATAAGTTATGGTTTTAAAGTTTTAAAAATGTAGTTTTAGAGGGTTCAATAAATGTTTATCCTGTTCGACCTAAGGTGTGTTTCGGATTTTGGCCCCTTGTGTGATTGAGTTTGACACCCCTGATCTAGCAGAAGGTGAAGTCGTTAAGAGCGGATCTGCTGTTTCTTGGTCAAGAGATCAGGAATACACACAGACATTCAGGAAGTATCATGAGTCTCGCTGTAGCTCATTCATTCTTTCTGCCATGTCTGTTGTAGATACAGGAAAAGTGGACTTGTACAGATGGTTTTAGTTTAAGGGCAGTTTGGACTGATATTTGTTTTAAAGAGTCAGTATCAATCTCAAATGAAAAAATATCAACATTTTGAACGAAACACCTTTGATCCCATACGGTTCATGATCCTTACCATTTCTACAAGCATGAATGAAAACGGACATTTACGTGGGTTTGTCCTCAGTGCTCTTCTTTCCATGAGTCATTCAGAACAGGCTGGCTTAGGTCTCAAAAACAGAACAGGCACGTGCGTGGATATTCAGGGAGTTCACTCAGCAACATCAAGCAGATTCTAGAGAGTCATGTACGATTGTTAACCTGACCAGAATTGGTGGAAAAAAAGGAATACTGCCATTTGTAAAATCCTATTTTGACACGATGAGAGTTTCAGGAATAATCATTTTAGTGATTTGGTCATTGCTTGTGTCACAGAATGGCATCAAATCGAAAGACAAACTTCTTTCTAAGATGCTAACACTTTTACTAGGTCAGGGGTCTGCTACCTTCAACTCTGAAAGAGTCATTCTGGTTCATTTCTCTCTGACTACAATCCAGTAGGAGGAACAAAGTCAAACTTCAAAATAAGAAACTGTTTGGATTTATGCTTTTGTTACAATTATGATAAACATAAATGAACTGTTGTTCATTTTTCATGAAAAAACCCAAACATTAAAAGAAAATAGCCTTTTTTTAAGTTTTGACAGAACTTTCTTTCAAAATAAGACACCCTGTCACATTTGATCATCTTAATGCAACAAAAGTAGTGGTAGCAAGTGTAATATCAGCAGTGATTAAATACAAATAGTTAATGTCCCTGTTGTTGGTGCATGTCTGCCAGAAATATAAATCTAACAAACCAAACTGAAATCCGATCCGAGCTAATTAACCCCAGAACACTTTTGCTATAAAAACGTAAACTTTTGCTGGGTCATTTTTACCCGATATAATATACCCAATAAAAAGTATTCCTCATAAAAAAATAAATATGACAACAGACGATAAATTAGAGTAACTTCATTTTATTTTCAACTGTGGTTTATGCAAGAAAATGGAAAATATAAGCATAGGAAGATTCTAAAAACAGGCTTGAAAATGACAAACAAAAAAATCCTAAAAAAACAAAAATAACGATATTGGAGGTCTTTGGTCCACCCATTCCTGAGACATGTGCGACTTTACCCAGAGACCCATGACACAGAAAAATGCAATTTATTGGAAATCATGTAAATACTTTTACTCGGGTGAAAATCCCCCGGCGATGGTGCTCTTGGGTTAAAAGACTTCTGCCACATTTTTCAAACACACTCAAAATTCTCTATTTTTTTTCAAAGATATAAACATTTGCTTAATATTCTGGTGTGCCTTAATACTGGTTGTGCTAATTGGTGTCCATTGATTTTTAGTAGAACGGGACAGGACGCACAACAATGTGTCAAAGTGTTGTATTTCGACTTGTGAAACGCACTGTCCTTCAACTGTTTGTAAATGAGTTCAAGTTTGAGTTAGTTTACTTTTTTCCCTTTATGATTTTCTCTCTTCTTATTTTAAAGTTACTTTTTAAAATCTAGAATGTTTTTCTATTTGTTTAATAACAGAGCTGCTTATGGCTCTGGAAGCACAGGTTGCAAAGCCCTGATCTACGTTAATAAGTTGCATCTTTTCATAACCAAGTAAAAAAAAAGTAATCATATAAAATACATTTTGACTTAAAATAATTTCAATCAAAATCAAATGAAATTTGTACCCATTTGAATGGGAGTCAGGAGATCCTTTATATAAAACCTCTTAACTTTACATTTGAATCAAAGCAGAAGCCATTTTTAAAGTGATCTCATCTTTGTATTTGTGTTTGCATATCAGCTTCTCAATCAGAAATGGTCACACTTCATAATATTATCAGCGTTACGTGTCCCATGGGAAAGCACAAAGTAAGCAGCGTGTGCGTCACAGAGGGTCAGACGGTGAATGTGTGAGCTGACTCGTCTTGCTGAGGGATGATGCAGGAATATTTGTGTCATTCTAACAGGCGATCATTGAGATGCTGTCATGGTTTAATCCAGGGGTCACAAACCTCCAACATAGACCAGGTCCATTTCTCGCTGACCACACCCCATAGGAGACACAAACTTCAACCTTTAGAAAGATGGTAAATGGCATATGCTTCTACCGTCCTCGAGGAGCTTTACAGTCACACTCCCATTCACACACACAAAAAACGTAGTGGTGGATCGCTCGGCTCGTGGGTCGAAGAAGAACGCAGCCAGAACGAATGTGAATTGCAGCAGACATTCATCAACAACTCAGCTGCCGAACACTGGCGCCAACCTTCCACCAGAGGCAAGATGGGGTTCAGCGTCTTGCCCAAAGACAGGGCGGGAATTGAACCTGCAGTATTCCGATCAGAGGTCAACTGCTGCACCACAGCCGGCCCTAAACTAAAACCACTTTGTACCTATGCTTTTGTTACTATTATGATAAATATAAAAGAACTGTTGGATTTTTTTGCATAAATAAAACATGAACACATTTTTTCAAAAGTGAAATAGTTTATATTTTGACATGACTTTCTTTCAAAATAAAAGACCCCCTCTACCATATTTGATCATCTCAATGCAGCAAAGGTCGCAGTAGGTGGTGAAGTGTCACCCAGGAGTTAAAAAAAACCATTTGTGGTACATCTCAGACAGAAATTTCTACATCTAACAAACCAAAATTTAAATCAAAACTAACCAATTAAACCTTGCCTTATTTTACTTACCATAAGCGCAAATGAAATCCTTGAATTTTTTTCAAATATGCCTTAAGTACACGTGTTGGTTGTGCTTCCTGATCTCCAACTGATTTTCTTTAGCGCACAAAAATCTGTCCAAATGTTTTTAGTTTGATTATGATGTGAACTGTTCATTTTAAAGTAAAATAACTTTTTCATCTTTAACCTGAGAGCCACAATGGAGGGGTCAAAGAGTCACATGCAGGTCGCCGTTCTCTGATCTCATCAAGGATTATTTCTCCTTCCATCCATTGCAGTTGTAGCAAAGACAAATTCAACATTCTAGAATGAACATCTCATAGACTCAGAACTCAGTGATGTCCCTTTTTCGCAGCAGTTATTACTGAAACTTTAAAAACAAGTTTTTCAAAAGATGTATTTTACCGCAGCCTCTCATATACTTTGATGTAAAATAACCACCTTTTAGTCAGTTCTTGTCAACAACAAGGTAACAGGTACTTCAGCCACAGCTGTCGTGAAGCATTCTACTTCAAAAACATCAATAAAATTGTTAAAAACATAAACACGTGAGGTCTGACCTTCTGTCGAACTTTTTGGGTGACTTCTTTGGTCTTTCTCATTTGCCGGGCATGCGCAGACGCGAGCAGGAGTCAGCGGGAAGCCTCGGTGGAGCGGCTGTCTGCGGATGGGAGGATATTGATCTGATGCAGCACCGCGAGTGTTCAGGGGAGCGCCGCGCGCTGCCTTGCAACAGCTGGCTGCCTTTGCGCATGCGCAGTCCTCACCGCGCGCCTCTCCAGCCGCGCCATTGGACGCGCTTTCACCTCCCACCCTCCTTCAGAAACACCCCCGGGAGGGAGCAAACGGTAAAGTTCAGCAAACAACATGTAATTGACAGTTTTGATTCAGTCAACCTTTCTAACATTTGCTGCATTTTTATTATTTTATGTCGGAATTTACTACAAACTAATGTGTTTCATGTGTCGTTTTACAGCATGCTGATTCTAACTCTCACTATAAAAAATACATGTAAATGTTTATTCTATATGCTAAAATTAAATGTATAATGTATAAATCTAAATGTGTGGAAATGTGCTTATTTGGTCACGCCCATCAAATAGGTCTAAAAGTGTTTGCCCCGCCCACATTATTGTACAGAGAATCCTCATCTGAACAATCAAGGCCTTTCTGCTTGTCTGCGCTCTGGACAAAACAGAGAAGACTGAACTGAAAATGTAACTTTATTTTACTCCCCGACATTCCAGTAAAAAGTCTCATTCTGAGCAAGGCTGGAGAGCTCCTGCCCCCAGGGGGAGGAGTTTACAGTCCCCCATGACAAATATTTTATTTTAAAAACATTCCCAGTAATGTTTTAATTATGATTAAGAAGTTTTTAACCAAAAACCTAAATTTCTCTAAAAAAATAAAATTTTCATGTTGATCTAAAGTCTCTGTTTCCAAAATCTCCTCTGAGGGGGCATGGCTTTTGGAGCTCCGCCCCTGATCCCCCCCCTGTCTGATTCTGATAGCTCTGTGTCTCTCTAGCGTAAATCTTCACCGCTGCTCCATAAAAACATCCATCAATCTGGGTAATGTCCAGCCGTATGGTTCTGATCCGGATGTCAGCTGGACGAGGAAGTGAAGATCTTCATGGACAGAACTTCCTCCAAAATCCTGATTCTTTCTCCTTCCAGTTCACCAAAGACTCTTTTAGCTAATTCTCCAATGTTTATTGACTGTGATCAATACATTCAATCATTGGTTTCTCAGAGTTCTTGATAAAATAATCAAAGCTAACATCAAAATGCTCTTTCATTGATTTACAATCCTTTCCAACTGCGGTCAAATGAGCCGCCGTTCACATTTCCGTGGTCACATCAAGAAGCTCCGTGGAGTCTGGTGGAGATTTTCCAGCGTTCTCAGTCCTGCTACCGTAAGTATTGGATGAAACTCACACCAAAAATCCAGTGATGCTGATTTGACCACAGAAATGTGAACGGCGGCTCATTTGACTGCAGTCAATGTGAAGATACCATCTTCTCTTCTCCAGAACCTGAACTAGACACTAGGAACAGATGAGGGTTTAGTGCATGTGCAGCAGAGCTGTTGATGGAAAGAAGATCATTCATTCAAACAGAGTCTGTCCAAGACACTTTGATTGATTTAAAAGGAGAAATACTCGGAAATGTAAAAACTAAATGATTTCTGATTACATTTGTTCTCTTTTAGAGGAAAAATGACACACAGACATGATAAAAACTCAAACAGGATTTTCATCAGAGGGAATTATGTTCATCAAAGGTGTGTCTACCACTAAAACGCCGTGCTGCAGAGCCGCGGTGAGTAAATGTTTGTATGTGTGTGTATGCGGAAACTAGCGACGACCAAGTGTGCACCCAAGGTCTAAACTGTAAGAAATGAAAGATACTTTACAAGATAATGTGGTTGGATAACGGCAGAGTTGGTTTATGACATGATGCGCGCGCCAGCGTGTAGGTGTGTGTGTATGTGCGTGTGCTCACTGCGCTCACTCAGACGGAGGGACGGAGCCGCTCCGTCACATCATCACAGGTGTGTACAATATTGTCATCAATCCTTGAGCCTTTATAAAGGGCCACATTTCTCAGAGAGTTTGGTCCATATCAACATGACAGCATCACAGCTGCTGCAGATTTGTTAACTGAACATCCATGATGCTCATCTTCTGTTCCTCCACATCCCAAAGGTTCTATTGGGTTCTGGTGACTGTGGAGGTCATTAGAGTCCAGTGAACTCATCGTTCTAGAAACCAGTCTGAGATGATTCCAGTTTATGACATGGAGTCTTATCCTGATGGAAGTAGCATCAGAAGATGGTACTCTGTGGTCATGAAGGGATGGACATGGTCAGAACAATACTCTGGTAGACTGTGGGGTTGGAACCATGATCAGTTGGTACTGAGGGGTCCAAAGTGTGTCAAGAGAATATCTCCCACACCATGACACCACCACCACCAGTCTGAACCATTGATACAAGGATGATCCATGATTTCATGTTGTTGGTGTTAAATTCTGACCACCTGAATGTAGCAGAAATAGAGACTCATCAGACCAGACAATGTTCTTCCATCTTCTATTGTCCAGTTTTGGTGATTCTGTGTGAATTGTAGCTTCAGTTTCCTGTAGCTGACAGCAGTGATACCTGGTGTGTTCTTCTGCTGCTGTAGTTCATCTGCATCTTGTGTGTTCAGAGATGTTCTTCTGCAGACCTCGATTGTAACCATTTCAGTTCCTGTTGTCTTTCTATCAGCTGGATCCAGTCTGGACATTCTCCTCTGACATCAACAAGACATTTCACCCACAGAACTGCAGCTCTCTGGATATTTTCTCTTATTCTGATCATTCTCTGTAAACCCTACAGACGGTTGTGGGTGAAAATTCCAGTAGATCAGCAGTTTCTGAAATCCTCAGACCAGCCCATCTGACACCAACAACCATCTTCAAGGTCACTTCACTCGCCTTTCCTCCTCATTCTGATCCTGGTTTAAACTGGAGTAGATCATCTGGACCATGTCTATATGTCTAAATGCATTGAGTTGCTGTCATGTGAGTAGAAGTTTGCGTTAACCAGCGTTGGGGAAATGGACCTCATGAAGTGCCCAGTGAGTGTAGACCACAGGTGTCGAACTCCAACTGGAGGGCCGGTGTCCTACATGTTTTCCAACCAACCTGCCATAGAATCTTCTTATAGGCTAAACACACCTGATCCAGGTAATCAGCAGCAGATAAGGTAGGTTTTCTAGAAAACCAGCAGGACGTCGGCCCTCGAGGACTTGAGTTTGACACCCCTGGTGTAGACCATTATGTAACATTTAAGTCAACATGCTTATAAATGATATATAGAACATTAGTTTGTAGTAAACTCTAAATGTAATTAAAAAAAACGCAGTTTTTGGGGGGAAAAAATGACTAAATTTGAAAAACTTTCAGATAATTTTTATTTTTTGGGCTTGCGCCAGGTGACTTGTTTTTGGGTCTGTCACTTGAACTTTTAGTTCCATAAGCCTCAGGATTTCTTTTTTTAATTTTCAATTTTTTGTTTTAATGTGTCCAATGACAGCAGTGATGGCACATAGTGAGAGGTTTTGCTTAAAGGTCAACAATCCTACAGCATTCAAAGAAATTGAGCTTTTTTCCCCTCTGCCATCATGAGACCTTAACAGGACAATAACTTATAGTGTGAATACTTTGTAAACGTTCACACTATAGTGATCCTGTTTGTCTTTATTATTTTTCCTTATTTATTTTTCTGTAAGTTTTTTGATGCGTAAAACCTCAATCACACTTTCAGTCATTTCTGCAACCTTGGTGTTAAAACATTCACTTTTTTAAGGATATTCCTGCTTGTACTTTAGGTATTCTTACATTTTATGGCTTTTAAAATTTTACATAATTTATGTAACTTTTCTGCCCTATTGAAAATGAATGGGAATTTTTTTCAAATTTCTGCACTACCTGATATTTATGCAATTAAAACATTTAAGCACATTCAGAAAATTAATGCTTGTACTTTTTCTTATTCTTAAATTTCACACAATTGTTGAAATTTCATGCAATTTTTGTCAGGGATGGTGGTGAATGACCCAAAGAAGAAAGGTACCAGAGGGGTGTTTAAAGAAAAGAAGATGGTACAGAGGGTAATAACATCATTAAACAACCCGGTATAAATACTGTCTTGGGTGGCACCTGTGGACCGAGGCAGCAGCAGCAGCCAGGACTCCCCTACAACCGCCACTGAGCCACCGGGGGAATCCGCCCATCGGGCAATCCTGCCAAGCACGCAGACCAGGGCACGCGAGCCCACCACAGCGGCCCCCCATGCCAGGGAGCGGGAAGGCACAGGAGCACAGAGAGTGCAGGCCCCAGCTCAGCCAGAAGAGCAGCCCCCCACTGCACCAGGAGGATCAGCGCGAGGCCCCACCCCCGGAGAGTCCCCTAACCCCAGAAGAGCAGCCCACCACACCCAGCAGCACCAAGTATCCACCCGCACCACCCCAGGTACGAGCCAGGGCCCCCCAAGGGGGACCCGCTCCACACCCCAGACATCCGCCCTCCCCCACCATGTAGGTCCAGGGGGGGGAGCGAGACAGGGGCCGCCCACCCCCGCCCAGGAGAGGGACATCCAAGAGAAACGGAGGCCCCAAGGAGTGACGTAAACAAGGCCCGACCAGGCACACCCACTGATGGAGTTTAGGAGAGGACTAGTTCTCGAAAGCAGGGACCGGACTCCGCACCACCGAGACCTGGACACCCCCCGGCTCCGATGTAGAATGATCCCCTGCTAAATCTCGGGGATCCCACTCCCGGCGTGGGGAGGAGACCGCCAGGCCCAGGAGACCGGCACCCAAGAGACCAGACCACCAGGCCGAGGTTCCCCGCACCCCCGCCAGGGATGGGGTAGGGGACAGAAGGTCGAAGGTCCCACCTTCCTTGTGTGATGCGTGCGTGTTTGTTTGTTAGAGTGTATGTTTGTGGTGTTAGAGGTGTGTGTACTAAAGGGGTGCAGTTAAAATTGGTGAGAAGGCCTTAACAGGGCATCTCCTGATTGCTCGCAGAGATGTCCCGTCACCCTCCCACCAGCGGCCCTACATGTCTATGGTGCGGTTTGGGCTTTTGGGCTATTTTTTAATGAAGCTAATATTTTTGGCTAGTTTAGCATCTGATAAAATTTTTAGGATAATTTCATGTTAAGCTAATAATTTCATAATATGCATTTTTTGGCTAATTTTGCATCTACTGAGGTTTTTTTGAGCTAAGTAGAAGTGAAGCTAGTATTCTAGTAACATGTTAGCTTTTTTGGTTAAATTGGCACCTACCAAGGATTTTTGGGCTTTTTTGGAGGTAAGCTAAAATTTTAGCAAAATGCTCACTTTTGTGGCTGATTTGGCATCTTTTGAGGTTTTGGCCTAATTCTGAGTTCATACCTTTACATATTTTTATTTTTTTTACAAATTGTTTTTGCACTTGCTGTGAAAGTCTGCAACTTTAAGCCCTTTAGCAATTTTAGCATTACACGAAAAGCTTTAGGATTTTCAGTAAATTCCTTCAGTAATTGCAGTAAATTTCTTCAGCACAAAGCTTCAGCATATTTAGCGACCAAATTCAGCAAAAAATGATTTACACTAGCATTACCAAAAGTTAATGCAACTTTCCTAGGTTTTAATGCAAATTTTGCTGAAAATTCTGTCTTTTAAATGTTGTGGTGTCAGCTGATGAACAATCATTTTCATTTAAATTTATTTAAATGCTTCGTCCCTTTCGGAGCCTATCCCGGCTGCTGACGGGCGAAGGCGGGGTTCACCCTGGACAGGTCGCCAGTCTGTCGCAGGGCCTCAATCACACACATCCACTCTCACATTTAAATTTAGATTTTGAATAAATTGACAGCTAAAGTTTTTGCGCTCTTGATCCTCTTTCTGCATTTTGAAGTTGTATTCAGAACCTTGTTAAGGTCCAGCTGTGATTAATGCAAATTCTTGCATTTTCTTAACTGGTTGAAGGATTTTGATCAGAAGTGCTTCTATGCTCCACAGATCTGGAATAGACTTCCAGAAAACGTTAGATCTGCTGAAACACTCAGTGTATTTAAATCCAGGTTAAAGACTCACATTCTCAGCTGCATTTGATTAATATGTATTCAAAAGTTTACGTCGGCACTGTTTATCTATGTTTGTTTTAAATTAAAATCTTTTTACTTTCTTTCAATTTTATTTTAATGATCACATTTTTACTATTTCTTTTGATTATTTCTTTTAATGTTTTATGTAAAGCACTTTGAATTGTCTCTGTACATGAAATGTGCTACACAAATAAACTTGCCTTAATAAATCTAATAAAAAACTAATAAATAGCCCTGTTTGTATTCTATATCAAGTTTAAATTATTATTTTTATATGGCAACACTTAGAATTTAATATGAAGTTTTCTTTTTCTTTTTGTTTTTCAATACAGTAAGAAAACCAAAAACAGTACGGACACCCAGCAGCAATGACACATCAGTCTTACGAATCTTCTGTTTCATTTGTGCTCTGGTCAGTGGACGGTGGAGACGACATTTCCAGCTGCCGTATTCAAGTCACCAGGTCATCGTGGGTTCTTTCGGTTGAGGTTTTAGTTGTGATCATTCACGTTTAAAGATTCTTAGAAAGGATTTAAAGTTTGATTTTAAAATATGTTTCCTTGCTTTAACTTCTTGTAAAATATTCTTTAAAACAAGCACTTCTGCACCAGTTGAAAGACAGCTGCTCAACACTTAGGAAGTTTTACATTTGAGCAAACAAGCACCATCCACCATTTCAATCCTTTTTGGAGATTTTCTGAAAATCCTTCAGGTTTACTTTGCTCAGCGTATTTTAGAGACTTTTTTTCTTGAGTGTTTGCTTTAGCTTGCATCTATTTGCTGACTGAAAATAGGTTTACACAAAAAATATGTTTTAAATAGTAAAAAAGAGTGTTTCAAACTTCAGGTTGTACAGATTCACATTTGTTTGTTTGTGTGGAACTCTTTATTCATCTAGTAAGTTTCTAGTGCAAAAAAGTTTTTGAGTTTGATAATTAATTCCTGAATTATATTAGTGGTTGCTCATGTACGTAAACCTGAAAAAAAAAATAAAATGGAATCAAAGATAGTTACTGAGAAACATTTAGATTCGGACTTTGAATTAAAGAATAAACTCTGGCAGTAAACTGCTGAACTTAATTGAGAAAGATGTGTTGATCTGTGGAAGGGTGGGGTACAGTTAAAAGCCTTTAGATATGAAACCAAAGCCAAAAGAAAACCCACAAAAGAAATATAAGCTTGCTCTCTGAAGTTTCTTGAAATCGCTGAAACTTGTGCAGTCAGTTACTCAACTGTTAGATTTGTACTAAACACAAATCTATATCATATTACTGATAACATTTAAGAAAACAATTGTGGCAAAAAAACAGAGACACTAATGATGTTAGTAATTAGATTTAGAGTTCATGACTGAGTCATGCACAAGCTGCATTATCGGCTATTTTGGACTAAAAATAATTATCTAACAAATAAACTGGCAAACAAAACCCCAAATAAATGGCAAAGAAAGAGGAGGAATGTCTTGCAAACACAGCAAGCTAACCGACAGCAGCAGATCTCTGTTCAGAGCTTCTGCCGCTGCTTCCTCCGCACAATTCCTTGAAAATGTGAAGGAGTTTTTAAAATAAATTTACAAACAAAGATAAGCAGCAACACAAATATAAAGCTCTCTTTGAAAACTTCAAGCTCTTTTTTTTCATTTTCCTGAAACTTCTCACTTCTGCTTTCGACAAGATCAGCCGCGACCTTTTCGAGTCTGTGGTGAAGCTTCTGGGTTCAGAAATAGCCTCCATGGTCAGTGTACATGTGTGAGAGAACTTGCTCAGTGTTCTTTATAGCAACAGTCTTATCTACATCTCAACAGAGCGAGGGCTCACACCTTTACCTCCCTGTGCACTAACCTCCAGTCTTAAGCAGAACAATAACTGCTCTGTAACACAGGTCACACTCTCAAAGTGTGTCAAGGAGCTCGTGCTCCAGGGTTACAAGAAAAACACTTTTTGGTTTTGATTCATTATTTGTCTTTTTCTGTCACTGCAACACAAAGTTTACTGATAATCTGTGCTCAAACTAGAGAACATTTGGAGCGGCTGCTCTGCTGCAAAGGTTTGCAGTGACAAACACCTGGTTCAGTTCCATTTCACTCAGGAAGAACTCCACAGTTCTCAACCCACAGGTGGCTCAGATTGTCCCCAGGAATTGGTGTTTCTTTGCTGTGTTTGACACCACGCATGCTCAGGGAGAAGCTGGTGTAATCCTTTAATCACTTCATTAGAACGGTGATCAATGTTGGAGCTTAAGAAGTAGGCTAATCTAAAGGAGACATGCCAGCTAAACGAGCTTTCTCTTGTCTGAAACGGACTCCACATGGACTCCACACGTTTTTGTACTGGGTCCTCATAATCTCTTCTGAAATGGTTTTTCTGAAGTATTGAAAATATCAAACCTATTTATTTTAAATAAAGCTTTTATTAGCTGTAAGCAAAACACATAGTAGGATACACTTTGGTTTGCTAAACAAAGTTATGCTGCACATTTTTGAACCAGAGGGGTTTCAATTCAGTTTTATCTATAAAGTCAAAATTACAAAAGAATTGCTTCATTGGACATCATGCCAGAAATGTTACAGAAGCAGAAGGTCAGTCATAAAATGTAAACAATAGCTAAAAACTAAACAGACAAAACTAAATAGATTATCCCTGTACTTAGACCACACGTGTCATAGTCAAGACCCGGGGGCCGGATCCGGCCCTCCAGGTAATTCTATCCGGCCCTCCAGATCATTTTATCTTATTGTTATTAATGGCCCGATGTTATCTTGTGCTCATTTCTAACTTTTGACAGAAATATTTTTAAGGAAAGAAAAAGATCAGACGTTATAGAAGTCTAAGTTAGTGACTGGGTGGCTCAGTGGGCTAGGTGAAGGGCTGGCACCCAGGAGCACTGGGTTCGATTGGGTTGTCCACTGATCCTGAAAGGGATAAGCTGAAAGTGAAAGAAGAATTCTTGTGTTTTAAAAGTTAAAACTTTTGATCTTTGGAACCAAATGGAACAATTCATAAATAGGAAATGTAAAAAAAAATGTATTTTGTACTTTTTTCAGCTTTGATAATAAAAAAAGAAAATATTCATAATTTATTACTATTTTAAACCAAGTTTTATTTACACAAATGCAAAATTAGAAAAAAAAACTCCTAATTCTTTTGCTTGTATAACTGAACTACATCAGTTTCATAGCACCATCAAAAGGTTCTATACCACCAAAGCATACTATACTGTTGAACTTTGTGTGTCCTTTATGACTAATTTAGTTTCTCTTGTTTAATTTTCCTAATCATTGCCTCTTTTTTAACTTATATTTTCTTACTCATATTTCCCGAGCCCAAAACTGTTTTTTACTGTTAAAGGTTGCTGACCCCTGAACTGGATGTTCTGTCAATTTATTTCCAATTAATTCAATTATTTTTTTTTTAATAATAAGTTGCTATGACCAATTTGAAATAAAATTCTACAATCGTCCCCGGTCTCCCCTATAATACTTTTGGGTGGAGGCCTCGAATAATTGATTTGGGATATTTGCCTCTCCCTGCACTGTTCTTGAACTTTCTTTTAGGAACTATTGTAATTAATAGAAAATGATATTTGTGCGCTAAACGGTAAATGAGAAATTCCCCTAAATGTAGTCGTTGGTCCTCCGTGCGGGGCTGAGCTCGCCTCTCCCGCAGACACGTCCGCGCATTGTTCTGAGAGAACAAGTCCATTGTTGTTGGGAACTTTTTAATCTGGGATTTGAACCCCGTCACGTGCTCGGACAGCCCGCTGCTGCTCACATCCAGACAGAGGAGGGAGACGCACGCTCCCTCCCGCCTGCTCGCGCGCCGCTTCACACCGTTTCACCCGCGGAGCAGAGCGAGTGGGCCCGCCTCTGGACCACCATGACGCACCAGTACAGCCAGAGGTCCTTGCTGGTTCTGGCCTTGCTGGGGCTGTTATCCGCGATCATGGCAGCGTTATCGGTCCTCCTGATCTTCCAGCTGCAGGCCCCGCGGGGGCCCGTCTCCACGCTCCTCCCCGCCTCGGTCTGGGCCGTCCTGCAGCCCGTCTCCACGGTGCTGTCCGCCCTGGCCCTCACGCTCCACCTCAGCTCTGCGCTGGTGTGCCTCCTCCACAGCTACTTCTCCACAGAAGTCTGCCGGGAGGACCAGGACACCCACAGGTATGTCCCGCATCCGCAGGATGGAGGCGTTAATGAACTTTATTGAAAAATGTTACTTTCAAAACATGTGGCGCCAAAATGTGATTTCCTAGGTTTAGGACCCACTCCAATAGAAATTGTGCTTTTAACTCTTTTAACTGAGTCGTCGTCAGTGACGCTTAAACACAAAATCTTTAACATATTGTCACTTTTGAACCGTTAACAGGATAATTCCAGTAGATTTTAAAGGAGAAAAGCAGCTCATGAGCCACTTTTCAAATCTACTGGAATTATCCTGTTAATGGTGAATTATCCTGGCAACAGTTGAAAAGTTACAATAAATCAAAGAACATAAACACTGGGACTCCGGTGTTTATGGGTTAACATGTTTTTGCAGCATTTTTCTGAAGATGGAGGACATATATGACGAAAATTAAGATTAAAATTGCATTCATGAGTATGTCTTTATTTAATTCATGGTGAATCAGGAGCAGACAAAAAAAATGTAGTTTGAAAAACATCAGTTACAATCAGCGGCCAACATCTTCCTGCTCGCTGCTAGCGGCGCTAGCTTCTGTCATTTCCAAAGACATGCAGAAGATATTTCTTAGTAGTACAATAAAGTTGTTCAGTAGACATAGACAATGAACCACAGATATAGACCACGAGTCAAAGTCAAGGCCCGGGGTCGGAACCGACCTGCCAGATCATTTTACATTTTTGTTATTAACGGCCCAATGTTACTAGCGCTGGTAACATATTGCAACACATGCTCATTCCCAAGTCGTGTCATTCTGACGCTTTGGTTAAGGACACTTTGTGTCACAAATAGACATTTTGGTTTTCCCCAACCTGTCATTTTTTCATCCAATTAAATCAAGACTTCCCAACCTGCAAACTGGTACTGGGACGTAGACCGCACCGGTATCCTAAGCCTAACCTTAACCCGGTGCTGGACAATCAGTACCAGTCAAGGATCAGCACTGGTTGCAGATGTGGACCAGGCTATTGTTAGGGTACCAGTACCGGTTGTGTCCAGAGGTTCAGTCCGCGTTAAAAAGTTACTTTTTTAAAGCTTTAAAAATGTAGTTTTAGAGTGTTCAATAAATGTTTCTCCTGTTCGCCCCGTGACCTAAGGTGTGTTTTGGATTTTGGCTCCTTGCTTGATTGATTTTGACACCCCTGCTCTAAGCCAAACGGCTGGATAGTTCCAATATCTCACACACTGTTTTTGTTGTTCCAGTAATGTTAAGTTGGGGATATGAGTAGAGGAGTTCCAAAATATCAATATTGTGATATATCATGACATTTAGTCCTGCGATTGATTCTCGATAGGTTCTCATCAAGTATTGATCTTTGATTTTCGTTTGAAGAGGCTGTAAAACGTTATATTCATCATCCTTTGGTGAGACGTTCCTTTTAGGTAGATGGGGGGCACACATTGTACCAATGTGTCTGGAAGCTACTTGAATTATTTAATTTTTGTTCTGTTGTTTACAATTCTGCACTAAGTATTAGCACTGCTGTTCATGTTTACTATTGTTAACACTGAATCTTACAGATAATTCAAATTCTTTTGGAGTCAATGCTCGTCAAAGACATAGAATTAGAGTTATACTAAAGTGTCTATTATTTGTTGCACAAAATAAGACACAAGTATTCAAGCTAAAAATTAAATGGGGATATATTTTCCTAAAAATGCGTATTTTTCTATATAATGTGAGTCATTAGAGATGATTTTTCCAATCATCGCAGTTTCGTGATATTATCGATGTCGTGAGGCATGTATCGTGTATCGTATCGTTAGGTACCCAGTAATTCCCAGTCCTACTTGGGGCCTTTGAACTAGCAGGAGAGGACGTGTACAAATGGGTGACAGGAAGTGGGGCTGGGCTTCCTGTTCATAACTCAGAGGTGAATGTGTAATGAACTCCTGCTGCTGTACAGAAACTATGTCCTAGAAAACAAGATTTAGATTTTGTCTAAAGCATCATAATCCTAACAAAAAGAACACTTTGGGAACAGATCACAGCAAATGTTCAAAAATCCATTCTAACCCCACTAATATATAGTTCTGTTTTCTGGCTGTTGAGCATCATCTATGTGACGGTTTTTAGTCGAGAGATTTTCTTGATTGTTGATTCCAAACTTTAGCTTTGAGGGTGAGAGGTATGAGGGGTTCAGAGAGCAAACGCTGATGTCGTCGATCAACCCCCACCCAGCTCGGATCAATCCCATTCCAACAATGGCCTTCCCCTCATTATTCTGCCAGCCTTTAGGCGGCCTTTCCCACGTAGGCCAACACACTGGGTCATCGACCCCAGGAACTCCCCCCTGACATTAAATCTCAGACTGGAATTGTTATGAGGGTCTCAAATGGCCCGTCAGTGAAAGCAAATCATGATTCAGATTCAAAGAGGGAAAATATAGGCTTTTCTTGAGGAGCTAGTTCCAGATATGTAACAAGCATTGATGCTGACGGCGTTCGTGATGTCCTGTTACAGAGCAGACTGGTTCCTGCTGGACAGCATAGGAGCGCGACACGTGGCCATTGGACTCTTCTGTCTGGGGGTGTCGGTTTACTTGATAGGTAAGAGGAGCAGACTGAGAAGCAGAACATTTTTAAACCATTGTATTCATTTTATGATACAGTTTTTCAGAGTTTTCCATGCAGGTTTTATTTTCAGAGCATAGAGAAAACCTGAAAACAAGTGTCTGTTTTCTGAATCAGAGGCAGAGAGCTCTGCTGTTCCCCTCTGATCCAGCGGATAAGAACAATGCATTCTTTGAGCAGCCATGACTGAAGTGTTTTTAATGCTGAAGAACCTGGCAGTGCTGGGGGTGGGGTGAGGGGGGGTCCTCTGGAGGCAGTCACGTCTCTGCAGTGGAGTTGCTTCTCTTCCAACTTAACTTCAGCTACAGTCAAGAGGTGCAGCATGAAATGAGGAAGTCCGTCATGTCCTGTGCCTATCCCCCCCCTCCTTGGTGGAGTCCACGGCCCTTTTCCTGAAGACAAGCAGGACAAGCTCAATAAGAAACAGTAGGGATTTAGACAAGCCACTACGATTCAATTCACAGTTTTAAAGTCACAATGTCGATTTTTATCTGATTTTTTTTCTCAACACAATGAATTAAAGGAGTTTTAAGACCAAGTATGTTTTCTTTTTGCCCCTTACATCAAACTGTCTGTTTTCCTAAGAAAATAAATTACTCAATATGAATAAACAATTATACATGACACTGAAATGATCACAAATCTTTTCATACTCGGTTCATGTTGTGCTCCACGTGGGATAGACCGCTCCATACCCGCTCAGCGTAACCCCACCCGGCCACTGTGTGCACACTCCCCCACCCGCGCTCGCACTCAGCGCCAGTGACCGTTTGTGTGCAGCTCGCAGAGCAAAAAGACAGAGAGCTAAAGTAAAAAAGAGCACGGCTCCCAGGAAGGAGTCAGAAGAGAAACAGTCATGAAGCTGCGTCGTCATCCACGACTGATGTCACGGTAGATTGGTCAAAGTTGAAGTAAAGTTGCTGAGAAAATGTAACATAGTGAGGAACAAATCTCTGCTTTGCTCGAATTTGCGTTAATAGTTGTGATCACAACATCCTTGAGGGACTGACTTATGTGAAACTTTTAAATATGAAGGAGCTGCAAGAATTTCCAAGGAGGGAAGCAGGTGTGCACACTCACAGGTGCCCACACACACTCACAGGCACGCACACACAGGTGTGCACACGCATACAGCGAGTCTGCATGGATTAATGTCATCTGCTCTGCATTTTTACATTTAGGTACAGGCCGAGACAAACAGATTTTTACATTTTCTGTGACTCTGAACACCGTTTGACTTGTTTTTAACCGATTCACGAAGAATCGTTACATCCTTAAGAAACAGTTGTCAGTCTTTCAGATAGTCATGGAGAAGTGCGTAAAGAATCGTCTGTATTTCTCTAAATGTGTGCATGTCCTCTCTCAACAGCGATGTCGATTTTCATGCTCCTCATATTTGAGATGGAGACGGGCATTGCCAGCGCCTGCGTCCTCTCCTCAGGAATCCTCATCTTGTTTGTGGCTGTGATCCATTCTCTGGTCAAAGCTTCTCACACCGCCAAGCGCTATCGGAACGACCACATCCACACGCTGTACGAGAACGAACAGGGGCGCAGCAGCTTGCCCCTCTCGAGGCCCTGCGAGCTAAGGGTGGGCGTGGACAAACCGCGGATTCACCGCAGCCAGTCTCACGTTCAGCATCCGGTCTCGTACCATCCGTGCAGCGGCCGCAGACCGCAGGAACAGTACGAGCAGCAGCACTCTCCTGCTGAGGGTCTTCAGGGACACATGAACGAGAACGAGTGTTACAATAGCGGGGGCAGTTTTCCCAGAATGCACAGGACTCTGTCCACTGAATCCGCTTTGCTACAAGCCCAGACTAAACCCTGGAATGGGGTCAACAACGAAATGAGGAGCGTTCTTGCACGGAAGTCAGGAATTTCTGCTAAAGACTCCACTCTTGTGTGACTGTAGATGAGGAAAAATAATTAGAGTCAAATGAATTTGAAGTTCACTGATCAGTCTGCCAGTTTGTACATTTTTATTAGATCATTTATCCTGACATTTTTATTGTACTCAAACGTAGAGTTGTTTCGATTAAAGGAAAAATCTATAAATCTATAACATTCTGTTTTTTTAAGAATGAACATGAATTAAATGAATAAAAATGTTATCATACACACCAAGCCATCCAAGTATCAGTCTGACACACTGATAACTTTTATTATAATGATGTTGATTCTTTACTCTGCCGTGTACAGGGCTGTTGTGTCTTATGTTAACTGTAAATAAACTCAGAAACAAACTTAAGGCTTTGATACTCAATAAAATAGTTTTAAGACCCATTCCAATGAAAACTGTATTTTTAATGTGTTGTTTTTGCTTTTTTCTCAATAGAGGACATATACATTTATAAAGAACTTAAGATTAAAACTGTTTCTGAGCATTTCTTTAAATCTCGTTGGATCAGATGTAAACCGGATGTTTGAAAAAGTAACCCAGAAACCGCCATGGGTGGGCCAAAGTCTCACAGCCTTCGCTTCATTCTAAGCCCGAGCTCACACGGCAAACGTTACAGCTCAGGTACGATGTGGGAGTGGTCTAACTACAGCACATGACTCCCATTGACTACTGGATGGCTGCAGCCACAGGGTCTGATGCCGACCTCGCAAAACTCTGAACTCACGTAGGTTCATACAATAACCCGCCATTTATGTAGGAACTACAGTAATCCCGGGCTCCCAAGGCGAGCGTTACGGCCCAGATGCGATTGCCAGAGACTTTACGTAACTTTAAAAGTGCGAGAGAAAATCCCACTGAATACAATCAGACATCACGTCCGAGCTCTGCAGTCTGGCCTCTCCGGAACTCTGAATCCGTTTCGTTCGGATAAATCTTTCGCCGGAGCTGAACTCCAGTGAATGGGGTGAGGGGTTGAGAGATTACTGTTCGTCCTATATAAATGGCGGGTTATTGTGTGAATCTACGCGAGTTCAGATTTTTGTGAGGTAGGCAGCAGGTTTTTAAAAAAAAAAAGTTGACTAAATACTGCATAATCATAATTAGACCACTGGGAACAATTTTAGAGTAAATACAAATATAGTTGGAATGGGACTTTAAAGAGTTAGTTTAGACCAATTTGAAGCTTGAATATTTTTGCTTAACCTCACTTTGATTACATCTAGAGGAAGTACTAACCTCAGGTGCATTTGACCACAGGTCATGAGGAAGTGGGTGGGGCATGTGGAGCAGAGACAAGGGAACTGGGAGGAGGGGTCACATCATGTAATCTGCATGCAAATGTTATTGGAGAAAAAAAATTCATAAATGCAAGATTAAAAGGTTAGGAAAAAGGAGAGTCTTAGTAGACGGTTTTAGGTATGGGTAGTTGACAATCACCTGAATATGAACCATAAAGTAGCTGGCGTCTAAATGAAGGAGTATGAAAAGGTGTGATGGTTCAAAAGGGAAAAACATTTCTTACTGTTATGATCTATCTACTAGAGCCTGAGGAGAGGCTTCATACAACATCCATATTTACTGCTTTTACACTGTACAGTAGAACAATGGAATCACTCATTTAAAATATACTTCTGTATTCTGTAGTTTTCCATATCCTGAGATTGCCATAATATTGTCTTTACTGATCTTAAAATCAAAACATCATTCTAAAACTCAGATATTATTAAATAAAATATAAATGTTGGTTCAATCAAAGCCCAGCGATCTGAAACCAGAGGCTCCACAGCCACATGCAGCTGTTTCATCTCTCCACTCTGGCTCTTTTTATGAAGAGAAATGCTAACAGTTTGAATAAATAATGCTGGGTTTCTAGATTTAGATTATTAGGTCTTGTCATTGTCATTTATATTTATGTTTTTATTTCTGATAGATGAACTTAGGGAAAGTGTTTAATCGTCTGAGTGGTTTGTTATTAGACTTAGATTTTCAAAAACAAAATGACTTTTAAAACTAGATATTAAAAGGGGAAAAAATGATAAAAGGGCATCAAAGTCATAATTATAGAAATTTCAATGTTTGACTTAACTTTATTACAATTTTTATTTCAAGTTAATCTGCTGCAGCAGGAAGATTTTAATACACACAGGGTGTATTTTATTTTGAAAGGAACTTTTATGTGCAGCTGTCAAAAAAATAAGAGACATTAAAATTGTTGAATAAACAAAAAAATATTAAACTGATATAATTCAATATTAAAAATGATATAAAACCTAGATTTTACTAATGACATAAATACAAATTTTATAAAACAACAAAGCGAGACTTTGCAGCCTAACACTAGGTTCACACTGGATGCGGAAGCGCCGTGGAGTGGAGTCCGCACAGCATCCGCTCTCATGCAATTCACTCCAGACACAGTTTAACGTGACGTCAACAGGAGCTTCAGCTAGAACTTTTTTTTCTATTATAGGTAAATTAAAAACCTAAAAATATGACCCCATGTTTCTGCTAAGAAGAAATGAGTATTTAGTAGACCTACACTTCTTTATTTATCTGATGTTGAGACACACAGAGAGAGGTGTGTGTGTGTGTTGTGATTGTGTGTTTATTTTCATCTCTACAGATTGTTTAGATACAAAAACATGATCACATTTGTCAATCTCTGTGTTTTATTGTCAAAAATTGGTTACATTTTGAAACTAAACCAGGTTTTATTACGTATCTTGATGTAACTTTCTGCCAGAATTGACGCGGACTGCTCGTTGCTCACACATAAAATAGACCAGACGCCGAAACGATCCGCTGCACGGTGTGAGCTTTACATGGAGAACCGCGGCGCTCCGTGTCTGGTGTGAACCACACCATAGGTTAACAAGGGCGCCGAATGGTAGCGCCCTCCTTTACATGACACTTCCACGTCCAGTGTGAACCTAGTGTTACTCGGGTTTTGGACGGTAAGAAACTGGACCAATTGACTCTTTTAGTGTTGGAGACCTCCAGGCCAATAAAGTAAGGACAAACAATTTACCAACATGACACCCAAATCTTTGTCAAAGTGTCATTAGTCTGCCTCTAAAAACCGTGTTTCACCTTTAAACTGCAAATCTAAATGGAGTTCAGTACTAGATAAACTAGCTCTGTGGAGGAGTTGGGTGTTGGTGTTAAACTGGGGGTGGAGCTGTCAGAGCATACTCTTCCTGAAAGGGGCGGTCACACTCTGTGACATCAGCATGTGAGGACCTGCTCATTTTCGTGGGTATGGGAGGGGCTGCTGTTGAGAGTGCAGGTTTTTAGAGGATTACTCAGAAATACATGAATGGATCAAAATACCACTTTTGAGTTCTTTATGTGAGGAAAGAACAGTAGAATACATTTAAAAGCTGTAAAAGTGGATTATTCATGGTATGGCCCCTTTAACACCTCACTACCAGATATTAATTTCAAAGATTTCATAAACAATGCAACTGTCATGGACTCTTCTGCTGAGATGTTTTAATGACGACACAATCTGCATTTATATAGTTTTAGATATGTATGACTTTAGCATCTATGAACAATCATTCATTACTTTAAATTCTTCTTGAAGAACAATAGTCTTAAGTAGTTTTTTGATTAATTAAAAACTAATATTTCATAAAAGTTTTAAAGTAATAGGATTTCTATTAAACTTTTATTGTGTAAATACATAAAAAGTTAAGGATGTTTCAGTGGAAATGCCTCACAAGAAGACTAAAATATAGAACTCATATTTCATATATATATATATATATATATATATATATATATATTTATATAGAGTAGATTTTATGGGTACGTCATCACCATTTTGAACCACGATCCCCATCTATAAATATGGTCTCAGTCACTGCTGCCTCCTACCTGCGTCCTTGAGAGTTAGCGCTCTGTTCCTTCCAGCTGATGGCTTGACGGAGAAGACCATCGATGTTTTTGAAATAGAAACTGCTGTTTGTCATGCTCTTCACAGCACTGCACAAACAAAAACACGTCATTTCATCTTCTCTTTTCATAAACCTTTAAAGGAGGGAGTATCCTACCTGCAAGCATACTCCACAGTGTAGATGGCACCTTGACTTTGCTCCTCCCAGTTCTGCATGTCTGTCTGCGGGATGGAAGAAAAACATTTTCTTTTGTTTTTAGCAGGAAATTAAAATTACATTTTAAATTAAATTTGAAATTAAAATTAATTTTAAAGTCTGATCATCTTGATCCATTTTCAAAACATTCTCAGATGCCTTTAATTATGATGATGTCGTTTTTAGCCAAGAAAAAAAAAAAAGTCAAATGAGTGTCGTTTTCTAGGACATTCTGCAGAGCAGCTGGAGTTCATTAGAAATTCACCTCTGAGTTGTGGCATAGAGTCATTTCCCATCATACCCATTTCCCATCATACCTTTATTTACACTTTTTTTCTGCTAGATTACAGCCCCTCACAAGATCAGTTCTAATGATCTATGGTTTTCTTTTAGGAACACAGCGTTTTCCATCACAAGGGTGTCATCATCCTCTCCCTCCCCTCACTCATGGAGCAGAAAGAAATAACATAACCAGATACAATAACAGAGGGCAAAACGGAGGAAAACAGCCACACAACAAAACACAGAGCAAAGAAAACAGAATGATTTGATTTGTTTTAGCTAAAAAGGATACATTTTATCTTTACTTCTAGGATTTGTTTGTTTTGTTCAGCAGCATGTTCATATTTGGATCTTTTTAACAATATATATTTTATGGATATCAAAATCTTATGGGTCATTCATAAGTGTCATTTTTCATATGAAATGACGTAAAAGTGAAGAAATTTGAGGGTTTTTTTAACATTTAGTGTATTTCTAACTTTTGTAATTTTGACAAAATATATTTTTATGGAGACTAAAAAAGGAAAGTTATTTAAGGTTTAAGATGATATAGCATAACTGCCTTTTTTTTATTTATATCTATGCAAAAATTTACAGTAACATATTGCAACACAATCTCGATCCCAAGTAATGACATATTGACGTTTTGAGTGTCCCCGACTCGTCGTTTTTTGATGTTCAATTAAATTATGGCTTCCCAACCTCCAGGCTGCATACCAGTACTGGTCTGCTACTGGGACACGGACTACACCGGTATCCTAACCTTAACCTTAACCCGGTACTGGACAGTTGGTACTGGTTGGGGATCGGGACTGATTCCGGAGCAGATGCAGACTAGACTCGGGTTAGGGTACTGGCCGCGTCCTCAGGTTGCATTAAAAAGTAATGTTTTTAAAGTTTTAAAAATGTAGTTTTAGTGTGTTCATTAAATGTTTGTTCTGTTTGGCCCGTTATCTATGGTGTGTTCTGGATTTTGTCCCCTTGTGTGATTGAGTATGACACCCCTGGTTTAACCCTTGTGCTATCCCAGACATGTTTATATTAAAAGTGGGGTCATCTGGACCCCAAAAGACAGCACGATTTTTTATCTTCACTGATGTCCGACATAAACTTCTGTCCACCTTTGTCATGGGAGGGATCATCTGGGTCATCTGCACGAGGGTTAGACCAATACAGGAGCTGGTGGAGAGGGAGACCCTCTTAACAAGAGCTGAGCCCCGCAGAAGGTCTTTCCTGCCTGTGGCAATAAAACTGTATAACAGTTCTATAAGAACCGGGTTATCTCATAAAAGAACAGTGTTAGATATTTCATGTTACACACTGTTGATGTGAAGACTGGGAATTTTCACCAAACTGTTTTGTAAAGAGCTTTTCTGTCTTTATTCTATATCTGATCTTGTAGAAATGTGGTGACTGGAGCTCTGCCTAAAAGTTCCCTCAGTAATAAACAAAGTATTCTGATTCTGGAAGTCATAAACACCACAGTGTCATTACTATTTTATAGAGATCTTCAAAACGAAAACGGACACATCGGGCTACCAGCATTTAAGCTAGGCCAAGACTTCTTCATGTAATTGTTATTATTGGGAGGAGCGGTAAATCACAGCGATGGCGCCTGTCGTGTATGAAGTCCTTTGGTCGTCGTTTCCTACCTTGTGTTGAACCAGTTCCGGCAGAGACCTCCTGACGTGCTCCTGCAGCCTGTAGAGAGCCACCGACGGCTCGTTGGCCAGGACGTACATGCTCTCGGTGAATTTGTCGCTCACTGTAAGGTGACAACAAACAAACAAACGAAGATGTGTTTACGTCATTTTTTAAAGCACAGGCCAGCAGGATACATGGATATGACACGGTAATAGCTAATAAACAGAAACCCCCCATAAATTAAAGCTTTTAATATAAATAACCATATTTAATTAGCCAGTGTATACCCCGTCTAACTTTCAGATGCATTTCCTGGTCCTCCATGGTGCTGTTTTTGAGCTATTGTTGATTTTTTTCAGGTTCTCTACCCGTTAAAACTGGTGGAATCGCCCAATTTGTCGCCGTTCGATGTTGTGTACGACGAGATAGTGTTCCGGGTAGAAATATCGAACGCAACGACAGTTCCGCCTTCGCGGCGTACCAGATGGCGTGATAAACGAGCCTGTTTGGGTAGGTAACTTTGGTTTAAACCAATTGTTTGTTTAATAGTTAACCAAATTCTGGACGTCCCCATATTCTCGGTCCGCTAGGTGAACCACTAAGAGCTTTTGTGAGGCCTAGAAATTACTTTTAGTTTCTCATCAGGTGAAGTTAGCGCAACTGGGAGGATCGATGTGGTGAGTAGGAATTATTATATGTTGTAATTTTTGCCAACCTGCCAGTTTCCGATTACTTTTTTTTATTTAGTTCAATTTGATTAGTTTGTGTGCGAAAATGCCCGATCTGTATTTGCTTCACGCGGTTGTCATTTTCATCCAGCAAATCATTTCCGTGTTTTTGCTTCTATCTTTTTTCTACTTTCTGATGTCTCACCCAATCTTTGACTAACCCACGAGCCACGACCACGTGGTACGGGTCGAGGGTGACTGCTGTCAATGCTGAAGGTGGTAAACAACATGAAGTGTGCGTTTGTTTGTTTGTGTGCGCGCGCGCGTGGACAGTTGAATGAATTGATTCTGAAAACATGCCTGTCATCGGTCTGTGTTTTTGTTCACTATTGAAGTAGTTACCATGGAGACCAGAGGTGATGAAGAGGTGTCAGGTGAACATCACACTCAGCCATGCAGTGCCACTGACTGTTCCTCCATGATCAGAGGTACATCAGATTAGACATCTGTGGACATCTTATGGGTCTGTGGATATCTTCCCACCCAGACAGGCCAAGTGGGCCCCATGTGGTTTAAACGTGGCAGAAAATGTGGCCCCAAATGGGTTTGTCCACAGTTTCCGTGGTGCCCCCACCTGTGTTTGCCAAGTTGTCTTAAGTGGATACTCAATGGGTTTAGCTCACTACGCTATCCAGCTGCCTGGTGGACAGCGGAGGTCACTAGCTCCATACAGTTGAGCGTGCTAGCTTGCTCACTGGCATGCTACAGCCCAGCTTGGTAGCTTAATACAGAGGAGCTGGCTACATCAATACAGAGGAGCTTGCTAGCTTGCTACAGCACAGCTCAATAGCATGCTAGCTTGCTATAGAGGAGCTGGCCAGCTTGCAACTAAAGAGCTCACTAGCATGCTACAGTGGAGCTCGCTAGCATACTGCAATGTAGCTTGTGAGAATGCTACAGTAGAGCTTGCTAGCTTATTATAGAAGAGCTTACTTCAGCAGAGCTCTCTAGCATAATACAGTGGAGCTCGCTAGCATACTACAGTGGTGCTTGCTAGCATTCTACAGCGGATCTTACTAGCATACTACAGTGGGCTCGCTAGCTTGCTACAGAGGAGCTTGCAAGCATGCTACAGCGGAGCTCGCTAGCTTGCTACAGAAGAGCTTGCTAGCATGCTACAGCGGAGCTCGCTAGCTTGCTACAGTGGTGCTTGCTAGCATGCTACAGCGGAGCTCACTAGCTTGCTACAGCGGAGCTTGCTAGCATGCTACAGCGGAGCTTGCTAGCTTGCTACAGCGGTGCTTGCTAGCATGCTACAGCGGAGCTCGCTAGCTTGCTACAGTGGTGCTTGCTAGCATGCTACAGAGGAGCTCCCTAACTTGCCACAGAGAAGCTTGCTTCAGCAGAGCTGACTAGCACACTACAGCGGAGCTCACTAGCTTGCTACAGCGGAGCTCGCTAGCTTGCTACAGTGGTGCTTGCTAGCATGCCACAGAGGAGCTTGCTTCAGCAGAGCTGACTAACACACTACAGCGGAGCTCACTAGCTTGCTACTGGGCAGCTGGCTAGCATAGCAAGCTAACCCACTGAGTATCCACTTAATTCAAGGTAGGCAAACACAGATGGGGCCACCACAGAAACTGTGGACAAACACAATTGGGGTCCACATTTTCTGCCCACTTTTAAACCATATGGGGTCCTCTTGTCCTTGCTGGCTGGATCGTCAATGTCATGTTTGGAGTGTCAGACAACACAAGGTTGTTACTGTGTCCCCAGACAACTCGGATGAAGATGAAGATGATCTACTCAAACACTCCACGACGCTGACCAACAAGCAGCGAGGGAATGAGATTTCCGTTCGCCCTGCAACCCTGGACTGTAAGTGGCTGGTGGGCAAAGAACCGTTGAAACAGAAAAGGTATTCTTGATGCTTGAAGTTGTTTTTCTCCGTTAGCTCTGTCTATGCATCAGCTAGCGGCTCAGGGCGAGGTTTCACAGGTGGCTGCACGTCTGAGTAAAGGTAAACAAACTAGTTTCACAAACTGCAACCTTTTTCTATCAAGTTTAAAGCACAGAGGTTACATTTTCTCAGACGGGCTGTCTCCTGCTCTCTCTGGCAGACGGCTCACTGCTCAGCAGGCAGGATGAACGAGGCTTCACTCCTCTCATGTGGGCAGCAGCCTTTGGAGAGAAAGCTGTGGTGGACTTCCTCTTGGAAAAGGTCGGGACAAAGACACGTTGTGCTCCACATGCCAAAAACACAAAATGCTGCAGCCGCTTACAGAAGTTGATGTGATCCATTATCAAGGGTGCAGACCCCAAAGCCATTGCCAGGGAGCGAGAGAGTGCCCTGACTTTGGCCAGCTCTGGGGGTTATGTGGACATTGTTGAGTCTCTTCTCAGACACGGAGTGGACATTAATACCTATGACTGGGTAAAGTGTAGTCTATGCATACATAGGAGTTTGTTTAATATTTTTGTTTACAATGGGTTCATTTGTTCTCAGAACGGTGGAACTCCTCTTCTTTACGCAGTACGAGGGAACCACATCAAATGTGTAGAGGCACTATTAGGTACGCTGAATGTTTACTTTTAGAAAAATAAGCTTATAAGATGTTAATTCCTCTCATTTCTGTCTCTTTCAGCCAAAGGAGCTGATATGACCATTGAGTCGGACTCTGGCTACAGTCCAATGGCCTTAGCAGTAGCCCTGGGACACAAAAAAAGTATGAATTATGCTGATGTAGTGTGTGGTTAGTATGATCAGAAGAGGGAAATTGCTGATAGATCGTTTGTGGCTTCAACCAAACAGACTGAATAAAAAAAAATGCCATACCGAAAATTGTTTGGTAGAACAAGAGGGGAAACTTTTAGACTCGTGGAATGGGCTGCCACGATCAGACGACTAATCGACTCTTGAAATAGTCAACAACTAATTTAATAGTTGATTAGTCCTAACTTTATATTATGTGGAGTCATAGTCTAGTAAAGTTGAACAAAGTTGTGAGCGTTCTGCACCACCATATGTTCTTAAAAGATCATAAGAGTGGGACCTTAACATTTTGTCTGACAGCAATTTAAGTCAGAAACGTTCAACTATTTTTCTCCGTTTTAATTTTAGTTCAGAAAGTTTTGGAGGAGCACATCCTGAAACTCTACAGACCACCAACATGACACAAACCTCCAACCATCCATGGAAAGCAGCATCTGATCACAAAACAACGAGCAGTTCCGACCAGAGATGGAAGGACCCGTCATCCTTCAATGTTATCATCAAGTCTGTACATACGCTGAAGGTCAACTCTGGAAACTGAATTTGTTGATGTATAAACAGTTTATTCCATTTGAATACATTTGATTATATTACAGTATATATGTCAAATGTTTAGAAAAGATGTATGACATGCTATTGCTGTGCAGTAGAAATATTTGTCTTAAAAAACCTGCAATAAAGTCTTTTAAAAAATGCAGCTTTGTAGATATGTTAATGGTTTTATCCAAACATACAGAATAGGTTCCAGAAAACTAAACATCAGATTGAGTGATCTGAGATTAGAGGATTGGCAGGACCGTCCATGAAAGCCTTTGTGCAAAAAAAGACTAAAGTTCCCAAGGAGTAGGACAAGTTTGTGAGTATTTCCATAGCATCCTTTCTCCTTTATGTCTCTCACCGGACTGAAGGAAACGGTCATGAGGCCTTTTCCCCGAGGACATCCAGGGAATAAACAATAATTCGCCCAAAAAAGTCAACACTGTTCTCAAAAAATATTTTGACTTTGTTGACTGCGGCGGCCTCCTGTATGGGAAAGCTGTGGGTGTGGAGTTAAGAATAAGATAAAGACCGTCACAGAACAGCAGACCTGGGAAAATATCTAGCAGCTCTTTTTATGGTCCACGTAAGACAGAAAGAGGAAGTGAGAAGAGTCTTTTTGATTCCTGACAGATTTCACGTCATATTTAGAAACATTTACATGAGCTTTATCAAATCCTGATAGAATATCACCGATTGACAGAGAAATGGACCCTTTTCATGGTGACGTCAGACAAAATGTGAATAGTGACTTTTGGTGTTCAGATTTAGAACTTCAAAGCTGACAGCTAAACACTGTTTAACACAATTTTACATCAATAATAAAAGGTAACATTAACAATTTCAACAGAAAAATGTACAACATTTATTTTATAAATATCCTGCTGAACTGTATCTTCATTTCCTGTCTTAGATCATTCACAAATCTAAATACAAATTTGAATAATGCCTCAATATTTGAGGTTTTATTGAAGATATCAACCTTTCATTTGAGCAGATATTATTCTAATGGGTTCTATTTTGACTGATGTTATTCAGGTGTTTGAAAAACTGATGGAAATTCATGTCGGCCACATTTAGTAGATGCAGCTAAGATACAGATTGCTGCATGTTTGCCACTCGTATTTTAACTGCACCTAAGGCTAAAAGCAGTTGTTGTAATAAGAGGTATTTGTTGTTTTTTGGGGGTATTTAAAGGGGGAATTGTAAAAATAGGAATGTTTACCAAGGGGCACAGTGAATATTTTAGGTGTCGCTATGAAGTCACATATTTTCAGCTTTCAAAATAAAAGTGGCAAAGACAAAAGTTCAGCTTTAGCCGTATGCATTTAGCAAATAACGTGTAAAAAATCATTTCCAAATATATATTTTTGACTGTTTCAGATGATTTTTCTCCTTGTTTCTCTTTATGATCCTGCAGGATCAGATACGGTTATGAGCAGCACCATAGAGGAGCTATGTCAGAAAATAACACAACAGTTATTAGTTTTTCTTTACTGTCAGACACGTTGAAATTGTCTGACTTTATCTCTGTTTTTAGTGATTTTTGAACACAGAAATGTAATCAACTTTAACTTTAAAGATCTTCTGCAGATCTACGTTTATCAAGCTAGCGTTAGCATTAGCATCAATTAGAAGAGTAAAATCTGAATGACCTTCATAATCAAACCAGCAGCATTCAATGAAGTTCCTGTAACCTTCATCTAACTATGACCGGGTTGTAGAGAGAAATAATCCACGACTGGTTTAATATCATCCAGAGGATTTTGGGGAAGCAGCTGTGGAGCATTCTGAAGGAGGAATACTGACATTTGATCTGAGAGGGAAACAATACAATCAGGGAGGACATTTAGAAAATAAATATTGTACAAATGTTACAACTGGTCAGGTTACCTTTCATTATTAGACGTAAAATTGCTTTAAACAGTGTTCAGCGTTCAGCTTTACCGTTCTAAACCATAGACAGAATACAGAACCAGAAGTCACTCGGAACACTCGCCGTTTTGTGTGACGTCATGTGAAAAGCGTCTATTCTGTTTCCCTCAAGTGAAGAAAAGTATTATTTCACTGGTGAGGCCACATTCCCTGAGTTGTTAATGAAAGGATATCTGAAGAGAGTTGTTGTCCTCCGGGTAGAAGCGGTCTAGCACGGCCGAGTCCCCATCATTCAAGTAGCCTGTATAAAACACACTCTGGAAAATTATTTCTATTTTCTTTCACACATTCAGACAAAAACAACACACTTCCAAATGTCATAAATCCAGCGGTGAGGTGATCTTCAGCTCTTACCCTCTAATCGGCAGGTTTTGGCTGAAAAGCCTCCCTGAAACTGGACTTGAATTTCTGACACCCGGACAGGTCCGGGGAACTCCAGCGACACCCACTGGCACTCCCCCTGAACAACAAGGTTTTTGTCATGACTCCACTGTGGCCTGTTCACTGCAGACTTTAGACTTGTGACATCACAACAATGTCTTTTTCCTTTCAAAATAAAGCATGTTTTTCATAATTGACTGGATGCAGTTTAAGAAAAGTGATGGAAAAAATCAGCTGCTTCTTATGTTTTCTTACACATCCCTAAACCTTTTTATCATCTAAAAACACGCACATTTCAGTTCAAATTAAATAAAGCCAAATGTTTTTAAGTTTCAAGACATCAGCTGTAAACTGGGTAATTACAAAAATGTAAAACACTGAAAAAAATGGTTAAAATAACAACATCAGCATCACCATTCAAAGTATTTTTGGAATGATTAAGAGACAAATGTAATTCATGAATTGCTGTTTTGTACTTCAGCAGAAGCCAGAGGATTTATTGGAGAAATATTTTCATGAATATGAAACCGTTATAATGCAGACCAGAGCTGATTATGTGGATTAGAGCATTGGAGATCAGGATAAAGGAGCTTTAAACTTATTTTCACCAATAATTAACATATAGGCTGAAAATGTCAACAAACAAATGTCTGTTTTGAGCTGATTTTTGAGAGTTTTACTTTGATTACAAATTTTAAAACAGTTTAATTGCATACCACATATATACATGAATGTGTAGAAAAATATTTTAGGTGACAGCTGAACGCTGTTTAAAGCAATTTTACATAAATGAAAGGTAACCAAACCAATTGTAACGTAAACGTGTACAATTGATCTAATTTAATGTATCTAATTGATGCTAATGCTACCGCGAGCTTTCCACGACAGGGATGAGACGTAGAGCTGCAGAAGATCTTTTTTGTCCAGTTAGATTACATTTCTGTGTTCACAAAATCACTAAAAATATGACCAGGTTGTCAGAAAGAAATGCATGAGGTGAACATGCAAACGCCACACAGAAAGGTCCCAGTTGATCTTACATTTAAATAATATTTTGTAATATTTTATAATAGTTTTTGTTTCAGATTTGTGTGTTTTTTATGAAAGTTTATTTTGTTGGTGATCAATCTTGCTGTTAAATAATTTCAATCAAAAGTCCATGGACTCATAAATCAGTGAAGATTGTGTGGAGGTTAAAGAATCTGGATTCCACTTTAGTCTTTCAGACTGTGACCACAGACAGTATAAAGACATATTAATACATGCTGACAAAGGCTGAGTAACAGAGCATTTGAATGTTACCTGGTCTGAGTTCCAGCAGGTTTCTTCATCACAGTCGAACATGTTCTTCTTTCCATAGTGCTTCCCATCTCTGTTTAGGACGGAGCTCACCCTGCAGCAGAAGGATTCGGACCCGTCACTGCGTCTGCAGGCCCTACAATCACGTCACAAATGCTTTTACCTGCTCTGCGTTTCACAGCAAATCAACGAGGACGACATCTTTACTACTGCATCACTACCACGTGGTGGTGTTTTTTTTTTATTTATTTAGTTTTTATTTAGTGACGTCAGTGCGTCACTTTTTAGTGACGTCAGTGCGTCACTTTTTAGTGACGTCAGTGCGTCACTTTTTTCAACCACTAGATGTCAGCAATGTCTTTTGTTGAGATAATACATTTTATTGGCGTATGTAAAAGGTGGAAAACACACGGACATTTACTATTGACTGTATATGAGACCTGGATTGAGTGAAACTCAACTGGAACTTCAAACTGGAAGAACCTGCTGGCTCTTTGCTATATTCAAGCGTTTCACCACTGCACTCTACAAAAAAGGGCAGAGCAGACTTCCTGCTGCGGAGGTTGAGGTCCTTTGGAGCCCAGGGACCACTCCTAAAGACCTTCTATGACTCCGTAGTGGCATCAGCCATCCTTTATGGAGTGGTCTGCTGGTGCAGCATCGTCTCCTCAGCAGACAGGAAGAAGCTGGAGAAGCTGGTGAGGAAGGCCAGCTCCGTTCTGGGGCTGCCGCTTCAGTCTGTGCAGGAGGTGGGGGAAGGGAGGATGGTAGCCAAGCTATCATCCTTGATGAAGAAGGACGCCCATCCCCTTTGTGGCACGGTTCTAGCTCTAAGCAGCTCTTTCAGCCACAGACTGATCCACCCCAGGTGTCTGAAAGAGCGACATCGCAGGTCGTTCCTACCTGCTGCAGCGAGACTGTACAACCGGAGCTGCTCCCAGTGATCCAGCTGGACTTTTGCTGAGATGTTGGTGCCATCAGCCACTTTATTTTTGTCACTTTATTTTACACTTAATACAATGTCACTTTAAAAATATGTTGTGCAATTTCTGTAACATTACAAATTTCCACAGTTCAATTTCTTCCTCTTTATTTTTCTTTTTTTTATCTCTGCACTATAACTTTGTTCTCTGTAAATATGTAAATTGTCTAATTTTTCTCATTTTCTATCTGTAATGCTGCCGTAACCCTGACATTTCCCCACCAAGGGACAAATAAAGGATTATCTTATCTTATCTTTCCACACATTGGACAGTATTGATGGTTGCTGCATCACATGTTGTCCACTGTGATGGAACCATTGACTGTATAAGAAAGAACTGGACAGAGCAAGCCGCCCTACTTCCGTGTTCCATATAGGAAGTACCACTGGGTTGCAAAAAGGCCAAAGTCCCATTGACTTACATTGAGAAACAGACAGTTATTTCTCAGTCATTTTATACGTCAGAATAATCATTCTTCCTCTGCTGCTTTCTGATTAACTTCTTTTTTCTAATCCTAATTTTTTTAAAGATTTTTTTTCATTATCACCAGTTACTAGAGTTATAAATTGACCAATCAGATGGCTCAATAAGCGTTTGTGGGTCTGATGTCGAACGTCTGGGGGGTTTGAGTGACACATGACGGGTAGCCAATGGGAGCAGACTTCATCAATGGGTCCGTGAAGACCTTTTAACACCTACTTTACAATTCAACAATGTACCAATCATTGTCCTACTGTTGTTTTCCTCAATGGAATGTACCGATGCAGCAGTTTAAAACAACAAGAGGAGCATGCTGTCGACATTTTTAGATGAGGATTTACTCTGTAGAAATAGATTTCACTCTGAGGTTATGTGCTTTGGACTTTTTTCTTTGTTTAACGTTCGTTTTTCTTTATTTCACTGTTTTGGTTGTAGCCTATAAATTATAAGTTGTGTATCATACGGAATGGTACATCTCCTCCATAAAATCACCAACCAAAGTTTAATTTTCGCCGCACTTTTCCAGCTTGCAGCCTGAATTAGACGCAGCCGTCTCCTGTGAGGAGCGCCAGACAAACTCCAATGGATGTTATCGTATTTTCAAACAGAAAAAAGATCCAGCTGTTCACTTGTTAGGATGGTTATTTAGTTTAAATACCGCTGAACGCGCTTCTCACGTGCATCTGACCAGACTGTAACCTGGCAGCGCATGTGAAGTAATGCTGCTGCTGCTGCGTGCAAGGGGGCCGCGCACCGCTCTGCAGCAGCGTCACCCAAATGCTCCTTTTATCTCGACAAAAAGGAATAAATGTAAGTAAATCCCAAAGGACCGCTGACAGAATCAAATGTTGGAATGGTTCTCCCTCACAGGCTTCAACAATGACTTGTACAATTCTCCCGAGCCGCCGTTATTAAAGTAGAAGCTGTTTACATCCGCGGTCTTGTGGTCGAGGCGTGGAAAGAGGCGGGAACTCACAATAAACTCACTCCAGATTGGCGACAGTACTTGCTGTAGATTCCATGACTCAGCTATGACTCACAGAGACTCAGACCAATCGCTGAAGATGGCTTGCAGACGTTTACAATATGGCTATAGACATATCAGGAAGTGATGGTGAAAGCGGTTTCAAATTTCTGACTCAACAGTCAAGTTGGCCAGTGGATTAAAAAAAGTCTAAGAATATTTTTTAGTGAATAAAATATTACATTATTTTACTAAGAAATGTACATGAGTGTTATTTTAATAACACTCATGTACAGCTTATGTTCATGTTTCAGCTTAACACTAGCTCTGTAATGTTACAAAGAGACTACATATACTAGTACAAAGTTGATTCATGTCTGGTATTTATAAAATGAATAAATGTTGCCTTGTCTTAAAAAATGGCTCGATTTTGAACCGATCCTCTTTGTTTCCCATATAGGAGACACCGGAACAGGAAGTTAGCATTAGCAACTAGCATCGTAGCATGCTAGTGTCAGTGTAACAACAGCGCTGTCTTTAAATCTACACTTTTATTAAACGTTCTGTTGCAGCTGTAGACCCGCAGCTTTATCCTCCAATTCTGTCTGGATCCTGTAGAAAATCCCTGCATGACCTGCTGCTGCATCAGCCAAAGAGCTAAAGGCTACACGGAGACAGTTAGCATGAGACAATAGACCCCTTGCACGCGATGTCACACATCGCCGGAAAGTGCAGACTCGCTTCCGGTGTCTATGGTTTAGAACGGCAAAGCTGACAGCTGAACACTGATTAAAGCAATTTTACCTAAATAATGAAAGCTAATCTAACCAATTGTAACCAAAATTTGTACAATGTTTATTTTAGAAATGTCTTATGTGGTTGTATTCTTTTCTGCATTTAGACCAGTCACAAATCAGAGTTCAAATGTCAGTAATCCTGTCTGCAGAACAGCAGATCAGCTTCTTCTTCTCCTTTGGGCTTTTCCCTTCAGGGGTCGCCACAGCGAATCAGTTTCCTCCATCTAAGCCTGTCTTCAGCATCCTCCACTCTAACACCAGCCACCTTCATGTCTTCATTCACTGCATCCATAAACCTCCTCTTTGGTCTTCCTCTAGACCTCTTTCCTGCAGCTCTAGACTCAGCATCCTTCTACCAATATATTCACTGTCTCTCCTCTGAACATGTCCAAACCATCTCAGTCTGGCCTCTCTGACTTTATCTCCAAAACCTCTAACATGTGCTGTCCCTCTGATGTATTCATTCCTGATCCTATCCATCCTGGTCACTCCCAAAGAGAACCTCAGCATCTTCATCTCTGCTACCTCCAGCTCTGCTTCCTGTCTTTTCTTCAGTCCCACTGTTTCTAGTCCAAACAACATGGCTGGTCTCACCACAGTCTTGTACACCTTTCCTTTCATTTGTGCTGAAACTCTTCTGTCACACATCACACCTGACACTTTTCTCCACCCATTCCAACCTGCTTGCACTCTCCTCTTCACTTCTTTTCCACACTCTCCATTACTCTGTACTGTTGACCCTAAATACTTAAACTCCTCCACCTTCTTTATCTCTTCTCCCTGTAACCTCACTCTTCCACTCTGGTTCCTCTCATTCACACACATGTACTCTGTCTTACTGCGGCTAACCTTCATTCCTCTCCTTTCCAGGGCAAACCTCCACCTCTCTAACTCCACCTCCACCTGTTCCCTGCTCTCACTACAAATCACAATATCATCTGCAAACATCATAGTCCATGGTGATTCCTGTCTAACCTCATCCGTCAGTCTGTCCATCACCATTGCAAACAGGAAGGGGCTCAGAGCTGATCCCTGATGTAATCCCACCTCCACCTTGAACTCCTCTGTCACCCCTACAGCACACCTCACCACTGTCTTACAGCCCTCATACATGTCCTGCACTGCTCGGACATACTTCTCTGTCACTCCAGACTTCCTCATACAATACCATAGTTCCTCTCTGGGCACTCTGTCATAAGCTTTCTCCAGATCTACAAAGACACAGTGGAGCTCTCTCTGACCTTCTCTGTACTTCTCTATCAACATCCTCAAAGCAAATGTTGCATCTGTAGTGCTCTTTCTTGGCATGAAACCATACTGCTGCTCACAAATGTTCACTTCTGCTCTTAGTCTGGCTTCCACTACTCTTTCCCACACCTTCATTGTATGGCTCATCAGCTTTATTCCTCTGTAGTTACCACAACTCTGCACATCTCCCTTATTCTTAAAAATGGGCACCATCACACTTCTCCTCCATTCCTCAGGCATCTTCTCACCACCTAAGATCCTGTTGAACAACCCGGTCAAAAACTCCACTGCCATCTCTCCTAGACACTTCCATACCTCCACAGGTATATCATCAGGACCAAGAGCCTTTCCACTCTTCATCCTCTTCAAAGCCCCTCTCACTTCACCTTTACTAATCTTTCTTACTTCCTGCTCCACAACCGTCACCTCTTCTACTCTTTGTTCTCTCTCATTCTCTTCATTCATCAACTCTTCAAAGTATTCTTTCCATCTTTCCATTACACCACTGACACCTGTCACCACATTACCATTCCTATCCTTGATCACCCTAACCTGCTGCATGTCCTTCCCATCTCGATCTCTCTGCCTTGCTAGTCTGTACAGGTCAGTCTCTCCCTCCTTACTACCCAACCTAGTGTACAAGTCATCATAAGCTCTTTGTTTGGCCTTTGACACCTCTACTTTCACCTTACGCTGCATCTCCCTGTACTCCTGTCTACTCTCCTCAGTCCTCTCAGTGTCCCACTTCTTCTTAGCTAGTCTCTTACTCCGTATACACTCCTGCACCTCCTCATTCCACCACCAAGTCTCCTTATCAACTCTCTTTCCTGATGACACACCAAGTACACTCCTACCTGTCTCCCTGATCACATTAGCTGTAGTTATCCAGTCATCTGGGAGTACCTCCTGACCACCCAGAGCCTGTTTCAACTGTTTCTTAAAAGTCATGCAACAATCTTCTTTTTTCAGCTTCCACCAGTTTGTCCTCTTCTCTGCCTTTGCCCTCTCTTTCTTCATCTTCTTCACCACCAGAGTCATTCTACACACCACCATCCTGTGCTGTCTGGAAACACTCTCACCAACCACTACTTTACAGTCACTGATCTCCTTCAGATTACACCGTCTACACAAGATGTAGTCTATCTGTGTGCTTCTACCTCCACTCTTATAGGTCACTCTATGTTCCTGTCTCTTCTCAAAGAATGTATTCACTATCGCCATTTCCATCTTTTTTGCAAAATCAACCACCATCTGTCCTTCTACATTCCTCTCCTGGATACCAAACCTGCCCATCACCTCCTCATCACCTCGGTTTCCTGCACCAACATGACCATTGAAATCTGCACCAATGACAACTCTCTCATTTCCAGGGATGCTCATCATCACTTCATCAAGATCCAACCAGAACTTCTCCTTCTCTTCCAGCTCACATCCTACCTGTGGGGCATACCCACTAACAACATTGAACATGACACCCTCCATTTCTATCTTCAGACTCATCACTCTATCTGACACTCTTTTTACCTCCACAACACTCCTAACAAACTCCTCCTTTAGGATAACTCCTACTCCATTTCTCTTCCCATCTCCACCATGATAGAACAACTTGAACCCTGCTCCTAAACTTCTAGCCTTGCTACCTTTCCACCTGGTCTCCTGGACACACAGTATGTCTACCTTTCTCCTCTGCATCATGTCCACTAACTCTCTACCCTTTCCTGTCATAGTTCCAACATTCAAAGTCCCAACTCTCAGTCCAACACTAGTGACTTTCCTCTTCTCTCTCTCCCTACGAACCCGCCTTCCTCCTCTCCTTCTTCCACTTCTTCCACCAACAGTAGTCCAATTTCCACCGGCACCCTGTCGGTGAACAGCACCGATGGCGGTCGTTGTTAACCCGGGCCTCGACCGATCCGGTATGGATTTCGTAGGTCTGATTCGCATATTTGATTTGGCAAGATTTCACGTCGGATGCCCTTCCTGACACAACCCTCTGTATTTATCCGGGCTTGGGACCGGCACAATGAGACCCTGGCTTGGGCCCCCTCATGGCTACATTGCAGAACAGCAGATCAGCTGATTCTCCAAATTCCTATGGATGATATTAAACTAGTCGCTGATTATTTCTCTCTGACAACCCAGTTAAAGTTAGACAAATGTTATAAATACTTCAGTGAATGATGCTTGTTTGATTATGAAGGTAATTATGATTTTATTCTAATAATCCGTGCTATGAGACGTGGAGCTGCAGAAGATCTTTTCTCACCAGTTAAAAGTTGTCTAAATGTCCGTTCTCACATAATCTTTGTAAACAGATCAAAAGTCAGACAATTCCAGCGTGTCTGACATTAAAGTCAAACTTATTCCTGTTGTAATGTTTTCTACTGCGGTCAGTGAGCTGCTGTTAGCTCAGCCGTGGTTCTAACATCACTCCTCTTTGATTTTGATCATAACTGTGTCTGATCTGTAGAAAAATAAAGGTAAAACATGATCAAAGTAACTGAAAACTGTTGACAAAAATTCGAAAGTGACTATTTTCACAAAATGTTACAAAATACGTTCCTCGGGATATATATTTTTTTTACTTAGACACTCTTATTTTGAAAGCTGATAATAGCTGCTCTTAACATTTTTGCTGAGCCAAACCATTCCTGTTTTTAAATTATCCCCTAAATTTAGCCTGGGAAGCGATTAAAATGTGTACGAGCAATGCATTGATGTGTGTGTCTTTGCAAAAGGTATTAAATGTGGCCAACATGAATTTCTATCGGTTTTGGATCTCGATCGCACTTAAAATACATGGAAATAACATCAGCCAAAATAGAACCTGTTATAATGAAATCTGCTCAAATGAAAGGTTGATATTTTCAATCAAATCTCAAATATTGAAGGATCATTCAAATTTCTATTTAGATTTGTGAATGATTTAAGACAGGAATTGAATATACAGTTCAGCAGATTTTTTATATAATAAATAGTTTACATTTTTCTGTTGAAATTGGTAATGTTACGTCTTATTATTTATGTAAAATGTTATTAAACTGTGTTCAGTTCTTTGGTTTCTCGGTCTAAATCCAGAAGTTGCGTATCGTGCTCACGGCCCTGTCGCAATTTTGTCTGATGTCACAGTCAAAAGGGTCTATTAGCAAAGAGAGGTGGTGGGTGGGGTGGTTCTCTTTTTCCTCTGCTAGCGGCAGCTTTCATGTCTGCTCTTTGCAAGATACAAATGGGCTGACTTTACACCAGACTACGGAAGCCTAAGGGAGCAGAGAGCTGGGAAAATAAAATCTCGATTTTCAAAAAATAAATTGCCTGAAACAACACATTCGAATTAATCAATAATATTAAAGGGTTAGTAATGGGGTTGTGGGTCATTTTCGGTGTTAACTGTATTTTGCCTTATATTTACCATTTCCAAATGTTTTGCCGTGTTTTGAGCAAGAAATATTGAAATAAAACGGCATTTTTGAGGCCAAATTTGGCAAACCTGTCTCTTCCGGGGAAAAGCTCCGTTTTGGTCACGTGGTGCGTGTGACGTAACCAGGGTCAACATAGCAAGATGGCTTCTCCTTTGCGTGTCGGAGCTAGCGATGTCAGCGATATTTCCAGGTCCACAATTCTGTCTTCAGACTCAGATTGTGGAAACATTTGTTCTGAAAGTGACGCTGATTCAGAGGCGCCGGGTGTTTGTGGTTTGAGGACTGTAAAGCCCTATCAATTTGAGCCGGCAGCGCGGAAAGTAGGAGCTCACAATCTGGCAATGACACTGACAGTGACGCTGAGAATGCCGATGAAACCGAAAGCTGTCAGTTTATCAGAGCCATGCTCGAAGCTGGAAGACGTGGAGCATCTCGTGAAGCTTTATTTACAGATCGGAACCTTTTGGCGACTCTAAATCAAATCATCAATGAAGCTGACTATCCGGGTCGGTAATGCAGAGTTTCATATGCAAAATAAAGAGCTTAGAGACATGTTTGCAGGACCATCCGCCACTTTATTATTATTTATTTATTTATTCATTCACTTATTTAATCACTTTATTCACATACCCAGAAGCTCTTTCACCACCTTACTGCATGTCTCTGACATGCGCAGAAACCAAAGGAGAATGTAAACAGTGCTCCGTACGTCCCGTTCTCCACATGAATCGTCCCGTTTCAACACAACAACAGGGGATGACAACAGTCTGTCACGTTAGCTAAGTATACTGAAAATTCCGAAAACGATTCCTCTTCAGATGAAAGCATCACACAGAAATGAATGAGATCTGATCTTTCACGGAGGAAGAAATGACTGGTGGACCGCTGCGAGTGTCGATGGTTTCATCAACGGATCTGCAGAGATCCTGCAAGCCACCATCAATGATTAATAAACTGCAAATCAAACAAAGAAACTTCCAAACATGTGCAATGTTTTAAACATTCAGTTTACCTGTTGAAATCAGAAGCTTTTCACGGTTTAGTCGGTCTGGTTCTGCTCACAGTGTTCATTCACAATAGGCTCATTTCGATTGTAAATCTCGTAAATTTACGACTTTAAAAATCACAATTTAAAATTTATTTTTTTTTTTTTGGTGACCCTAATACTCCGTCGGACCATAACATCAATGTTTATAGAATTCAACTTTGCCGCAGCGCACACACATACATGTATCTGCAGACACCCTGGGTCCGCCTGCATTCTGCTGCTGGCGCTGTCTCACCCACATGACGTCAACGCGTCACGTGACCCGAATCGAGCCGTTTCTGAAGCAGGGCGAAATGCGAGTGTGATTTGTCGTTGATTTTGTCAAATTTTACAAAAACCTGCGTTTGTCAACGGTAATTATTTGTTATTTTTGATACATTAGAACATATGGAATCTATCTGGATACGCATTTTAGCTTTGTCCCAGCCCATTACTAACCCTTTAAACCATCAACAATGACTTCCTGTTTACGCAATCTCAGATCTACCACACCACACTGCGCTTCCCTTTCGGCTTTCCTTAAGACCTTCACCCAGGTGTTCCAACACACCAAGTGAGGAGAAGCAGTCCAGGCTCTGAGGCAGCGCAACCGGCGGGTGGCAGATTATGTCATTGAGTTCCGAACCCTTACCTCTGAGAGCGGCTCGAACTCAGTGGCACTCACAGATGCCTACCTGGAGGGTCTATAAGTAGAACTGAATTTTCATCTAGCTCCTCTGTAGCTGCCCTCGTCCTTGGAGGCCCTTGTCGCCCTAACCATCAGATTCGTTGATGTTTTCCAAGTCCAAAGCCCTGTCCTTGCCGCCTCACAGGCCCTATCACTGTGCCATTGTGCTGAAACCGGGTGCTGCTCTTCCCAAGAGCTGGTTGTACTGCCTGTCTCGACCTGAGATGGAGGTGATGGAGCAATAAATCACAGGGTCCCAAAGCTCAGGCATAATAGGACCCTCTTCTTCACTGGTTGGTGCAGGCTTCTTTTTGTATGTATTTATTTATTCTTTTTCAGTTAGAATGTACAAAACATACAATCTACTTAGGAAAAATAACGGGAGTAGGATTTTTTGTGGGGAAGAAGGACGGTTCTCTTAGACCGTGTATTGACTACCGCAGACTTAATAAGATCACGATAAAGAACAAGTACCCACTTCCTCTCATGGAGTTGCCCTTTGAGGCTCTTCAGGAAGCTCGGGTTTTCACCAAGCTGGACCTGCGTAGCGCACATCACTTGGTCCGCATCTGACCTGAGGGCGAGTGGAAGACTGCCTTCAGCACACCACTCAGAGATTTCGAGGAACTGGTGATGTTGTTTGGTCTCACTAATGCCCCGGCAGTAGTTCCAGGGGTTGGTTAATAATGTTTTACGGGACTTTCTTCACCGTTTTGTGTTTGTCTATCTAGATGATACTCTGATTTTTTCCAGGGACCCAGATGAACATAGGTCCATCTGGTTCTCCAGTGTTTGTTGGAAAATATACTTTTAAGGTGAGCACAGTGGCAAATTGGACAATCTCTATCAAACAGCTCCAGTGGTTTTTGGGCTTTGCTAATTTTCTACGTTGCTTTATCTTCAACTTCAGCACTGTGGCCACGCCCCTTACAGCTCAGACCTCTACCAACTCTCCTTTCCATTGGACTGAGGCTGCTAATTTGGTTTTTGAACGTCTGAAAAAGCACTTTGCCTCTGCACCAGTCTTGGCTTAGCATGACCCTTCTAACCAGTTAATTGTATAAATTTATTCATCAGACACTGGGGCTGGGGCTGTGTTGTCCCAGCGGGGGAGGGAGGACAGCAGCGCCTTTTTTTCTTGCCGGCTTACTCCAGTGGAGCGTAATTATGACGTGGCCGATAAGGAACTGTTAGCCATCAAGGCTGCCCTAGAAGAATGGAGACACTGGCTTAAGGGATCCTCCCTGCCTTTCGTGGTTTGGACGGATCACAAGAACCTGTCCTACCTCCGGACCGCTAAGCGGCTCAAGTTGAGACAGGCACAGTGGTTTTTGTTTTTCTGTCGCTTTAACTTTGTTGTCTCATATCGCCTCGGCTCCAAGAATGTCAAGCCGGATGTGCTGTCCCGGCAACAAGAGGTCGTGGAGACTGACCAACAACACAAGACCATCATCACCCCCTCCTGTGTCCTGGGGGCACTTTCCCGGCAGCTGGAGAGGGACATCAGGTCTGCACAGGCTCAGGAGCTGGACTCTGAGGGAGGTCCTCCTAACTGCCTGTTCCCAGTGCCCTGAGGAGGCAGGTCCTCCAGTTAGCTCATGCGTCATGTCCAATGATATATATTACTGGATTGGAAATCATATGACAGACGTGTGGCATATGCTTTGAGTTTTCCCGAGTTATGAATAGAGGAGGTCCGAAAAAGTACGAAAAGAACCACAAAAGGGGACACAATGTTTTGTAATCAACTTCAAAAACCTTGACAGCAAAATAATCCCATGGAGAGGAATCATCACAGGACAGGAATCACATTTTAATAGAGAGAAATTAGGCTGGGAACTGAGAACTGTGTGCTAAAGGTGGTGCTAGCAACTCGCAAGTAGCATACTAGCTTGATTAATCAATGTATGTTTTTATTAATGTTTCATGTTTTAAAACATTGTTGATGTTAATCGCACATATTCACATTCAACCTTCACAAAGACTGATGGAAATTCCTGTTGGCAACATGTAAAATGTGCGGTCAAGATGCAGGTAGTTGCATTGCTCTGCTAGCAAAGTAGCATGTTGCTACCTAATTTAACAGCCTAAATATTGTTGTTGGTTGAACTTTTTTTTTTTGGTAAGAAAGTGTAAGTGAGTTTGCACATGATTTTCTAAATCCCCGCCGTTACTGCTGAGCTTCTTTCTTGGTCGTGCAAGTGGTCCTCACAGTTTTGAATGACATTAGTGTTTTCCCTTGGTTGGAATTTGGATAGACAGTAGTCCCTCTTCTATTGCAGGATTCACTCTCTAAAAATAACACACAATAGATGAAATCCGTGAAGTAGTCAACTTAATTTTTGGCAATTATTATGGATGTTTGTGCTGCTTCCTAACGGTCTCCCTGCACCGTAAAGATGCTGGTTGTGTCAGGAAGGGCATCTGGCATAAAACTCCCTGTTAAAGCTAATTTGCCGTGGTGATGTTCGTAACCCTTGTGCTATCCTAGGCATGTTTACATTACAAGTAATCTAGACCCATGGCAGACATAAAATCCTTGGCAGACATAATATCCTGTCCACCTTTGTCATGGAAGGGTTCACACATCAATAAAGAATGGGGTCATCTGGACCCCATAAGAGAGAACAAGGGTTAAAGGCTGTAAAACTACTCACTAGCGGTGCTGACCCTCATCCCGGCCGCTTCACACTCGGCTCCAAACCGCTCCAATACGTGCTGGAGGTCCTGGCTTGATGAAGCCACAGAACAACATCATCTGCAAAGAGCAGAGATGAAATCCTGTGGTCCCCAAACCAGATCCCCTCCGGGCCCTGGCTGTGCCTAGAAATTCTGTTCATAAAAACTATGAACAGAACCGGTGATAAAGGGCAGCCCTGCCGGAGTCCAACATGCACCGGGAACAGGTCTGACTTACTGCTGGCTATGCGAACAAAGCTCCTGCTCCGGTCATACAGAAACCAGACAGCCCTCAGTAAGGCTCCCCGGACCCCAGACTCCCAGGCAAATTGAAAAAGATAAATATTATATAAAAACAATGGAGAAATTGTTCTGCTCCTTGCAGTGAATGAACTTCCACTTCATGGCAGTGTGGAAAGCTAAGTGATGATTTCTCTGCAGTCCTGTTTTTAAAAATGCTTGACTACACACTGACAAAGGACCCCGTTTAATCCATCCATCCATCCATCCATCCATTCATCTTCTTCCACTTCATCCGGTACTGGGTCATGGGGGCAGCAGTCTGAGCAAAGATGTCCAGACTTCCCTCTCCCCGGCCACTTCCTTCAGCTCCTCTGGGGGACCCTGAGGTGTTCCCAGGCCAGCTGAAAGACATAGTCTCTCCAGCCTGTCCTGGGTCTTCCTCTGGGCCTCCGCCCAGTGGGACATGCCCGGAACACCTCTCCAGGAAAGTGTCCAGGAGGCATCCGGACAAGATGCCCAAGCCACCCGTTTAATGAAATAAACAAAATCATTCCAAAAACGGCAAAATACACCTCTACAACATCCACAAGAAAATATTGAAACTTTGTCCAAAATGGTACTAAATCAAATCAAGCATAATTATGACAAACCAGATTCTGCTGGTTTTGAGCTGATGAAAGCAGTTAATTGTCTTCAACCTCAATCTCCCTCTTTTCTGGATGTCACCAAGTCTAGCCCTCTGCAGAAAATAGCAATAAATTGTGTATACTTATATAGTGCTTTTCTACTTTCCTTGAAGGCTCAAAGCGCTTTAAAGTCACATTCATCCATTCACACACTAATGGTGGCTCCGCTGCCGAACACTGGAGACAACCTCCTATCAGAGACAACGTGGAGTTCAGTGTCTTGCCCAAGGACACTTTGACATATGGGCAGCCAGGGCAGGAATTGAACCCACAGTCTTCTGATTGAGGGAAGACCGCCCTACCGCTGCACCATGGCCTTTCATTGGGAAGTGACAAACTTTCCAATGAGATTCTCGTTGCAAAAATAATGTCGGAAAAAGAGTTCAAAAAGACTGATGCTGAGGGCAATGTCGAGTTTGTAGACATCTCGACCATTTGCAAATATTCACATTTAGTTATCTTGGCTCATGAGAAAGCAATAACAAGAAGCCTGGATATAGACTCATTTGTTCTGACTTTTGCTCAAAAAAGCAGACGATTAATGCTTTGACAACTGAGCCATGCGGTATGTTCAGAACAGAACTTAAAGACTGAAAGTAACAGTCAGGAATCCTTCATAAAATACTGAAGACAAATTACATAGATCACAGAAGACAATAGTTATAGGACAGTTTGCATTGATTATTTTTAATGCATTTTTGGGTCTTGGGAATATTTTACATTC
>NC_050515.1:30026639-30029786 GCF_002922805.2 Oryzias melastigma | reverse complement strand
AGAGGAGGTGTGTTAGCAGGACTGTGGGACCCTGGGGAGGGTCCCGCCCCTCACCCCCCCACCCCCCGCCCACTAGGTAGTCAGGTCCAGAGCAGGGCTCCGGCTACACCAATCCGGGCATGTAATGGAACCCTGCTGGCCAATCAATGGACAGTGTGAACCACCTGGATGACAATTTTCTTAAATATCTTCCAGTCAGTGATAAGACAGTTGAAATTGTGGCTGATGGAGAAGCAGAAATATGTGGCAATGTTGGGGGTCGCTGAGCAGAGAAGAGATTAGACAGGGCTGGGTATTCCGGAGCTGATTGGCTCATAGTTTCAGTTTAATTTGTGCTACCAGCAGGCGATGGATGGTCTGTGTTGCGATGGACTCAGTCTAACACCTTCTCCAAATCCTGAAACACATATGGGCTGGATGAGCAAATTCCCATTGACCTCCCAGCACCCTAAAGATGGTTTAGAGCTAGTCCACCATTCCACAACCAGGACAGAAACCACACCATTCTTCTTGGATCCCTGGTAGTTGGAACACACCCTCCTTCTTCTTCCCGTTCTTATAAAAGGGGAACCACCACCCCTGTCTGCGAGTCCAAAGGTTGCCATCTGCCACACAATCCTGTAGAGATGTCAACCAAGACACTCCCACAGCATCCAGAGATTTGGGACGTATCTGAATTCTTCCCCTACCCCTAGGACTTCTCCGTACCCCTAGATTTAGCCCTCCAAATGGAGAAATATGACAAATAGTGTCTTTGATTTCAGGCATTACTCCCACTTGATGATGTCATCAATAGTAGCCAGTCAGCTTGCCCTACCGGTGGAGGGATACAGAACTTAAAGTTCCTTTGCTCTTCCTTTAAAAATAATATTCCCAACACCTCTTTCTCATCAAATGCCCCTTCAGTTGGAAGGGTAAGGAGAAGCCAGAGGGGTTGGGGAAGAATTTGGATTTGGCCATTAGGTACTCTGGGTGGACTTCATTCACTCCAGGAGCCTTGCCAGCAAGGAGCTTATTGACTACCTCAGTGACCTCAGATTGGTGATGGAAAGCTCCACCCTAAAGTCTCTAGCCAGTGGTTCCTCAAGAGAAGGCAAGTCAGCAGGACTGAGGAGATCCTCAAAGCAGACAATGTCCCCAGTTGAAGTCAACAACTTCCCACCTGCAATGAAAACAGTACCTGCAGAAAACTGCTTCCCCCTCATGAGGCGCTAGATAGTTTGCCAGAACCTCTTCAAGGCCAACTGATAGTCTTTCTCCATAGCCTTACCAAACTCCTACCAGGACCAAGTTTTTGCCTCCAAAACAGCCCAGACTGCACTGTCTTTGCCCACGTGAGCAGTGAAATCCCCCAGGATGATAGAGTCTCCCGTTGAGGCACTTTCCAGTACCCCTCCAAGAGACATCGAGAAGGCCAGGTACTTCAAACTGCTGTTTGGCCCGTAGGCCGAGACCACAGTCAGAGATCTATTTCCTACTTGAAGGGGTAGGAAATATGCGTAGGGACACGACCCTTTCATCCACACGTATGAACTCCAATGCTTGGCAGCTGAGCTGTGGGTTCACAAACAAGCCCACCCCGGCCCGCCGCCTCTCACCATGGGCAACTCCAGAATGGTAGAGTCCAACCCCTCTTGAGAGACTGAGTTTCAGAGCCCAGGCTGTGAGTAGAAGTGAGCTCAACTATATCTAGCCGGTACCTCTCGCACATGCCCAGGCTCCTTCCCTCCTAGAGAGGTGATGTTCCATGTCCCAAAAGCCAAATTCCGTGACTGGGGATTGGGCAGTCGAGGCACTTGCTTTCAACTGCTACCCAAAACAAATTGCACCGGCTCCTTCTGAGCTCTCCTGAAGGTGTTAGGCCCACAAGAGAACAATACCACATAGCTACTTTGGGCTTGACCCCAGCAGGGCCTGTGGGAGGAGCCCCGGTGCTCAGCTGCACCCTGCCGCTCACCTGCGAGCCCAGGGTGGGGCCCCAGTGACACCAATCTGGGAGATGCAACTGAATCTTTTATTGAACTTCTCATAAAGGAGTTCTGAACCACTCTTAGTCTGGCTCGTCACCTGTCTGCCGTGGGAGACCTTACCAGGGGCAGAAGCCCCAGACAGCAAAGCTCCTGAGATCATTCGAGCACTCAAACCCCTCCACCACGTTAAGGTGGTGGTTCAAGGAGGGGATTTTATATATATATATAAAATTATATATATATATATATATATATATTTTTATTTATTTATTTATTTTTTTTTATTATTATTATATTTATTAATGCTGTGTGTGTGTGCGCGCCTGTCTAAGTGTGGGTGTGCGAAGCAGACGGGCTGGCATGATTAAAGGGGCCAGCACACAAACATTCCTTCCTAGTATTTTTTTTATTTTTTTTATTTATTTATTTTTTTTCTGTTTAAATGGTAAGCGGCGTATATGTATACAGCGCTTTCTACCCTCCTTCGAGGGCCCAAAGCTCTGCACAGCTGCCGAACACTGGCACCAACCTCCCACCAGAGGCAATTCGGGGTTCAGTGTCATGCCTAAGGACACTTCGACACATGGGCGGGCAAGGCGGGAGTCGAACCCGTTCGCTTCCCCATGCAGTTCCTATTCTAAAAACATTTAAAAAGTTGCCATTTACCCACAATGTCATCTAAAAGATCTATAAAATACACGGTTACAAGTCAAACTAAATCCTTTTTTTTTTAACTTGTCCTGTCAAGCTAAATTTTTCATTTATTTATTTATTTATTTTTTTAACTAGTCCTGTCGAACTAAATCAATTTTTTTTACTTGTCCTGTCAAACTAAATCTTTTTTTTTACTCTTCGTGTCAAACTGAATTCTTTTTTTTTTTTTTTTACTTGTTCTGTCAAACTAAATCCTAACAAATAGAGATAGTATTGTAGCATATCCCCATACAATGTTATCTAACAGATCTAAGAAATTTTAAATTACAGAATAAACTAAATCCTAACAAATAGAGATAGTATTGTAGCATATCCCCTACAATGTTATCTAACAGATCTAAGAAATTTTAAATTACAGAATAAACTAAATCCTAACAAATACAGATAGTATAGTAGCATATCCCCTACAATGTCATCTAACAGATCTATGAAATACACAGTTACAAGTCAAACTAAATCCTTT
>NC_050515.1:29993369-30026542 GCF_002922805.2 Oryzias melastigma | reverse complement strand
CTAAATCCTAACAAATACAAATAGTATTGTAGCATATCCCCTACGATGTTATCTAACAGATCTATGAAATTTTAAATTACAGAATAAACTAAATCCTAACAAATACAGATAGTATTGTAGCATTTCCCCTACAATGTCATCTAAAAGATCTATGAAAATAAAATATTAAAAATAGATAACATAAAATCCTAACGACACAGATGGTGTCCCTTGGGATTAATAAAGTATCTATCTATCTGTTTATCTATCTATCTGTATATCCCCTTTCTGTAAGTTCCCCTTAATAAAGTTTGAAGTCACCGCCATGCAACATCAATTCCAGAAATCTTTTTTTAAAATCCACTTTATATCCAATGTCGACCCAAAGATGTATAAAAAAATACCTGGAAAGGTATCGTCTTGTTGTTTTTCCTGTTCTATTTTGCTGCGTGTTCATTTTTATAGAACTCTGTGTACTTGGGCAAGCTTGCTCTTTTTTAGTTTCTCTTTTTCTGGGACAAGTGAATGATGTTTTGTTTGCTTCTTCTCATATGAGACAGCTGGACTGTACTACTGGTTGTCCGTACTGGAGCCTTTGGAACATCATCCGTTTTTACAAAGGTAGTTTTAGTCCTTGATAATGTTCTCTGAGAAACAGGTGGGCATGCAACAGGTTTTGTTTCTGTTAGCTTTTTCCTATCTTTGAGAATTGGAATGTGTGATTGCCCTGCTGTTTTCTCAAGAGTCTTGGACGTCCTTTCAGTTTTTACAAAGGTAGTTTTAGTCCTTGATAATGTTGTTCTCTGAGAAACAGGTGGGCGTGCAACAGGTTTAGTTTCTGTTAGCTTTTTATTTTCTTTGAGAATTGGAATGTGTGATTGCCCTGCTGTCTTCTCAAGAGTCTTGGGCGTCCTTTCAGTCTTTACAAAGGTAGTTTTAGTCCTTGATAGTGTTGTTCTTTGAGAAACAGGTGGGCGTGCAACAGGTTTAGTTTCTTTTAGCTTTTTCTCATCTTTGAGAGTTGGAATGTGTGATTGCCCTGCCGTCTTCTCAAGAGTCTTCGGGGTCCCTTCAGTTTTGACAAAGGGAGTTTTAGTCCTTAATAATGTTCTCTGAGAAACAGGTGGGCATGCAACAGGTTTTGTTTCTGTTAGCCTTTTCCTGTCTTTGAGAATTGGAATGTTCGATTGTCCTGCTGTCTTCTCAAGAGTCTTTACAAAGGTAGTTTTAGTCCTTGATAATGTTGTTCTCTGAGAAACAGGTGGGTGTGCAACAGATTTAGTTTCTGTTAGCTTTTTCTTATCTTTGAGAATTGGAATGTGTGATTGTCCTGCTGTCTTCTCAAGAGTCTTGGGGGTCCTTTCAGTTTTTACAAAGGTAGTTTTAGTCCTTGGTAATGTTGTTCTCTGAGAAACAGGTGGGCGTGCAACAGGTTTAGTTTTTGTCTGGTTTTTTTCACACAAGTAACTGCGAGAATTCAGACTGTCCAGCTCATGTTTATCTGTTTTTATTAGTTGAATCAGATGCATGAGTTCCTTTTTTGCAGGTCCCAATGGATCCTTTTCTACTAATATTTTTCTTTTACCGTCGTCAGTTTTCTTCACCTTTTTAAACTCTTTTCTGTCTTTGCTCTCAGGGAACATCAAGACACTGGGATCCCATCTGTCCTTCATGAAGGTCCCTAAAAAGTCACCCTTCATATTCCATATTTTGACATTTTGATCCAATCCTGCAGATATTATAACGTCGCAATCGGGGCATAATAAAACGCTCACAATCCAATCGTTACCACTCTGCCAAGATCTCAGCAGTGGAGGTGCACAGAGCGATGTGCGCCATCCTTTAATTCTTTCATGAGGCACAGGGTCACTCTTTTTTCTGTCAGCATATCCCTGAATGTCCCACAGACAGATTATTCCAGTGCTGTCACCAGTCAGTAGTATATTTTCTGTTGTATCAGTTGTCATGCAGGTAATCTTTGCACTTTTCTCTGTCACTGCTCTAAATTTTGCTATCACTCCTCCACATGCGTCAATTGACCAGGCAAAGACAAAACCATCATATGACACAAGCAATGAAGCTATTTTACTGTTAGTCTCCCTATGTTGTAGAGAAGTAGAGACAAGTCCACCCATGTTTTTATAACCTGTACTCAAAGCCAAGAGTTCAGGGTCCTCCAGGTCTTTAATTAAAGGCTCCCTTTCAAATATGATGCCTTGGTTTGCATCACCTATACATTGCACTTCAGGACTGTCAAAGATGTGAAAGTACAAGCAAACTCTGTAGCTTTTTAAATCCCATACAACTGCATTCCCGTCGCTGGATATTGTAATGAGTCTGTCTTGATGGAGCTCCATGGCACAAGTGTCTTTCAACAAAGGGTGCTGCAAATATTTGTGATTTCCTTCTTTTAAGTCCAGTACAAAGATGGTATTGCAGTTCATTGCTGAAATAAACAATGTGTCGTTTTCTTCTATTAGGCCTGTCACATGATTTGGGATTTTTACTGGGAGAACTTTAACCTCTTTACCATTGTTAAAGTTCCAGTATGTTATTTCCTTATTTTTAGAAAGTGCTATTAATTTGCGATCTGTTGAATCAAACATAATAGCAACAGGCTTCACAAGTGTATATGGTAAGACATTGAACTGCAAAACTAGTTCTCCTGTCAAAAAATCCCACACTCTTATGAAACCATACTGAGAAAGAGACACAACCTGCTTGTAATGGCTGTTGTAAATAACATTCCACAATGGCAAGTCATGACTTGAAATACGTTGTTGGAAAGCATCTGTTCCTCGTCCAAGGCATCTTGCTAAATCTTTATCAGCCACAATAAGCTCATTATTGCTTTCCTCGTAGCACACAGCAGAAATAGTTTTAGTTTTCAAACAATCAACGAAGAAACTCTGCAAACAGGTCAAATCTGACTCATTCCAGATTCTCACATTTTTGTCAGTTGAAACACTAAAAATTTTTCTCTCCAAATCACTATACTTGACACTGACAATTGGACTTTGGTGTCCTGTCAGTTTATGCTGACATAGCAATTTGCCCACTACCCAGGTTCGTAAAACACCATCGTCTCCACCCGAAATCAAAAACTCTCTTACATTTGTGAAACTCGCGCATTTGAAGAACCTTAAATGCCCTACACTGCTAAATGTTGTAGTGTTTATCCTTGTGTACTCTAGACAGGATGAAAATCTGCAACTAACAACAGTCATGCGCTTAGCTGAACGCTCACAGACAACATAAGAATGGATAAGAGGAATATACTGCACACTAGCTAATACGTCAGAAAAAAGTGAGATCCTGAAAGTATGAAAATCTGCAGTCTTATATTTCAACAGGGTCGACACAGAGACGCCTTTATAGTATTTTGCATTCAGGTCTTTAAGCAGTTTTTGTGGTAAGATGCCTCCTTTTAAAACATCTTTACTGATGCATATGGTAAAAGATCCTGATTCATCTGCAATTGAAAACATGCCCATAGCGTTCATACGAGTGTAATCAATAGATGTAACTATACAGTCATCTTTTACAATACAATATTTTATACCAGAAAGACCTTGATAAAGCCTTTTGTAATCAAAGAAAAGCACTTCCTCGTCAGATGTAGAAACAGCCAGCTCATCAAAGTCCTTAATGTAAATCATATCATAAACCTTCAATGGGTATTTGACATGTGAATAAACGGTCTCCTCTCCTTTTTCGTAAACAAGACGTTTACACAAGTTCTTAAGACCATCAGTCAAGAACATCACAATACCGTTTTCTGTCAGAGCAACATAATCGCATTTGTTGTATGGTTTGGATTTCCGTAATGTTGGGTTAGGGTCATCCATGTTAGGCAAGGGAATGGACAAAACTTTTACAATTTGTTTGTACATTCTAAGAGCGATCAATTCAGGCGATAGGGGGAAAGGATATAGTTCTGCTTTATTCTGAGATTTTGTTTGTTGACCTACAAAGAATTCTAAAAGTTCTTCAAGATCCACAACTCCATCACAGTTTGCGTCAATTTTCATGTGTAATAAGCGTAGATCGTTTTTTCCGGCATCTGGAAAAACACCTTGCATTCCCACACAGAATTCATCTATATCAAGACCTCCACTTCCATCTACATCTGCTTTTTCAAAGAGCTTAGTAATCCCCGAGACAGTCCGAGTTGAAAAATCTTTACCTGTTATATTGCTGCGCAACAGATTTTCAGAAATTTCAAAGTCAGAATCCGAACCTGACGAGTACCTGCGCTCCATGCTGTACTTGCTATTTTCCATGGTCTTTTGCTTTGAAGGATTTAAACAACTCTTGAGGTGTCCTAATGAATTTTTCACCCCTTACAACTTCTCTTTACAGACTTTTCAGCTTGTAATCACTTTGATCACTCAATGTCATTTTGATGACATTTGGTGTCACTTTGTTGACATCTGTCACGGTAATGACATACATTGGTGTCATCATGTCATCAGTGTGAGAGATGTAATGTCGTCTGTCACACAGATGACACTGAATGATGTCATCTTTATGATGTCATCAGATTGATGACATCATAAAGATGACAATGTGATGTCATCATTATGATGTCATCAGATTGATGACATCACATTGTCATCAATGTGATGTCATCATTATGATGTCATCACATTGATGACGTCACATTGATGACATCACAGCACTATCACAAGTTGTCATCAATATGACGCAATCCAAGTACAATCTTTCGATCACAGTATGACGACTGACAGACTTTTAAGTTGCAATTGTAGTTCCCATCTCCTGTTGGGCCATGGACTGATTTATATTAAAATATTTTCGCCAACCAGTCTGTATGAGGATGGAGATATTGTCAGATTTTGTAGCATCTGGTCATAGTTATAGAGTTTAGGGGAAATATATTGATCATACTGGAAGATCACTGAATATCCAATAAAACAAGCTATTTTGAAAAAACTGTTTAAGAGGATATTAAAAGTTTCTTGCCTTAAATTGACACCTTACTTTGTGCTCTGTGAGAAAACATAGACAGTTTTTGACCCTGGTCTCAAGAATTAAACAAGTGGTGTAAAATAGGGTGTAAAAATAGCCGCCAACTCTGCAAGGAAATACATCTCTTTTAACCCTTTAACACCGGAGCTGCAGTGTTTATGCTCTTTAATTTACTGTAACTTTTCAACCGTTAAAGTGATCAATGTGATTCCAGCAGATTCTAAAGGAGAAAAGCGACTCATGCTGCCTCAGGTGCTAAAGACTTGGATCCTCAATCATTGATTAACAGCAGATGGTGTCATAAGGATCAGGTGTAGGAGAGCGGATCCACACTCAGCAGCAGCAGCTTTCAGCTCAGGCACCTGGGCGCTGTTCCAGAAATTAGGGTATGTTGCATATCCGGGTAAGTTTTAGCGCACGTTCATGAATATCCTCCTCTTTTGGTTCCAAATCAGTGGTTATCAGGTTACCGAGCCTGGCAAGCCTTTTAAACAGTGATCTTGTGGACGTAGAAGCACAAATTTTATGAAGAAAGGATAAAAGCCTTTCAGAAACATTAAAGGCTTTTTTTGCTTTGAGAGGGTGAGAAGTCCACGCATAGATTGCCTGTTTTTTTGCAGAGATGATTTAGAAAAAATGGCTGCACGGTGGCACAGTGGTTAGCGCTCTTGCCTCATAGCGAGAAGGCCCCGGTTCGACTCCCGGCTGGGACCTTTCTGTGTGGAGTTTGCATGTTCTCCCCGTGCATGCGTGGGTTTTCACCGGGGACTCTGGCTTCCTCCCACCGTCCAAAAACATGCTTCATAAGTTAATTGGTGACTCTAAATTGTCCCTAGGCGTGAATGTGAGAGTGAATGGATGTGTGATTGAGGCCCTGTGACAGACTGGCGACCTGTCCAGGGTGTACCCCGCCTTCGCCCATCAGCAGCCGGGTTAGGCTCTGGCACCCCGCGACCCCAAAAGGGAAGAAGCGGTCAAGAAGATGGATGGATGAATTTAGAAAAAAGATATTCTGTTTTACAAGAGTTGTAATATAATTACAACATTTTGGAAACTTTGCAGAGAATAAAAATATTTTCTGTGAGAAATAAAATAATGTACAATTGAGTAAAATGTCTTCACAAAACCTTTGACATTTCAAGTGTAATTTATTTCACGTAGAAGAAAAAAAACTGTAAGACGGGAATAAAAAATGAAAGCTTTCCTGTATTTTTAACAATTTCTTCTAAAATTCAAAGTATTTTCAGAACTAAGAACTAGTAAGACAGATTTTCATACTTCAGTGTTGAGCTTTTCCTCTGATTCTCCACCAGATATCAGCATTGTACCAACATTCTTCCAGGTGCCTTTAGCTAAAATTACTGTTTGACCTTCTGAGACTCACGTGAGTCAGATGACAAAGGCAGGGGGGACTTACCAAAGGTAGGTGCTTACCGGGGCCCCCGATGCTTTGCAGAGCTGTACACTTAAAAAAAAAATCTAAAATTATTTTGAAGCATATTATAATTTAACTCTGTGTTAAAAAAAAAGAAAGAAATCCTTGAAATGACATGACTGCTCATGTGAAAGTGTTTTGTCCTCCCCCGTCCCTGTGTAGCAATGGACTATTCAATAACAGCAAGCTAAAATATATGAAGAATACATTTATTTTTAACATTAAAGTATGACTTTACTCTTTACATTCATACCACAACATTTGCAGTCTTGACATTGATGATGTCTAAAATTTTTTAAAGAAATAATTATTGCAACCGCTGCAGAGGACCCAATGTTATTGTTCATCTGGGGCCCCAAACTGCTACATCCGCCACTGACCCCAACACCCCTCAAGACAGATGGCGCAGTCCCAACTGGGTTGAGCATGTACCTTTTATTTACTCGGCGTATGCTAATAATTGTGATGCATTATGACTTCAATGTTTTGTGAGAGATGTCGATCTGTTAAGCTGACAATCAAGACTGTATTTCATAAACAGCTGCAAAAAAGACAGCTTTATCCCTTTTACACTGGAGCTTCAGTTCTACTATTTACATTCTTTTGGCTGCTGAAATCTTCAGTTATCGCCAGAGTTCAGGTAAATTTCAGCAGATTCTGAAGTGTAAAAATGCAGCCTTGCACTGATATTATTAACATAAATCAGCTCATTCGGATGAAGAGAAAAGCAGCATCCTGCAATGCTTTACAACAGTAGCAACAGTGCAAAGCAGATATTTGAAACTGAAGTGGAATTTCTGCTCTAAAAAAGTCACTTTTCCCCCCTGTCAGATTCTGCTGGTTCTTGGTAAAAACACGTATGGTTCACCATGCCACAAGCTTTTCCAAACTGCATTTTTTTTTCTGCTCTAGATTAACAATGAATAAACAGACAGAATGTGAATATTAGGCTCAATTTTGTTTTCAGATGTCCTCCATCATTTTAGCACATGCTAAAAACAGCATGTTCATCAGAGTGGCTCTCTAATGCCTCGTTTCCACCATAGACTTAATATATAATTAGACGCATCATCTCTGACGTCACCCATTGACTTCCACAGTCCCCCAAATGAAGCCTGAATATTCAGCTCATGGCCGCAGCCATATTGGCTAGAGTTAACTCCGTCTCACACGGACGTTCCAAATATGGGGAAAAGGGGCGGGACCGAGTTCACCCGCTTTTCCTCCGATTTGCTTTAGTTCACGCCCACAGCTCCGCTGCAGCTCCTCAATGCTAACGGCTAACCGCTTCAATTCTCCAGCAAAGCTGCACCGCGGTGGATTATTTACATCATGAATCTGTACAGGTGAGTTCTTGGTGTTTTACACACAATCTGTAAAACGGTGGAAGTGACTTTTAGACAACAATGAAAACATATTTTCCCGTGGTACGAGTTTAGTACGAACTGAACATCCACTGTTTGATCATTATATTTATGTGGTCCCAAGATACCTTTTTTAATAAGAGTTATTTAGTCTTAAGTTACTGTAGTCTTTATATACACATTAAAAATACACCACAACAGTAATATGATTGTGTAAAACGTAGTTTTTCCTCTAGTATTAAATCAAATTGTTGATATGATCACATAGTGAAGCTTTGGCGCAATTTCAATAAGGAAGATCTACTCTCCCAGGTGTGCAGGGCGTTCATCGCTACTCTCACGTCATCAATTGGTAATCACGGGAGCCAATAGCGAAGTACTCACTCACTTCATGGCCAATCACAATCAAATGTCTACCTTTAAATTCAGTGACGTTTTGTTTTTCCGCATTGCAGACATTGCGCCGGTCATGTCGTCTTCCGACTGCGATCCCGTACCCGTGTCCGTTCCAGGCGTCCCCGACGGGGCATCTGATTCCTCGCCTGGTCCTGCTTCAGGCGTAGCTCCCGTCTGGCGTCCCTTCGCGAGTCTGATGTTCGCCAGCAGCTTGCTTCGGTGAATGTCACTCCCGCGCCGGGCCTGGGTGCCGATCAGATCCTGGAGCTTGTCGGCCTCGCTGGTTTCCGGGACGAGGGTTCCCCCGTGCCTGCCGCTTCTGCTCCCTATGCCCCCGCGGCTCGCGGTCGGAAGCGCAAGTCGAAGTCCTGCTCCAGAGCTCCTCCTGGAAAGCGCACGGCTCCTCGCTCGGCATCGTCTCCTCCTCCCTCCTCTCGGCCGGATTTGGCGGCGTCTCTGCAGGCGCTTTCCTCCTTGCTGCAGTCCATAGATTGCCGCCTTCGCGTGTTGGAGGGTTCTGCGCTTCCGGCTTCTCGGCCTGCTGACGTCAGCCCCGACGCGTTGGCGGTTCCCGGAACCTCCTCCTTCTCGCTGTCTACTGCTGTTCCTGCTCCATCCATGGCTCATGCGTATGTCCCGCTGGCGGCTAATGTCTCTCCTCGCCTGCGCTCCAGGATCCTTCAGGGTAAAGATGTGAACTTAGTTTCCCTGCTGCTGCCTTCCCCTGACGGCGTTCTGGGCGTGTCGAACGACGCTTCTTCCGCTGGGGCTTCGAAGCATGCTGACCCTCGGCTCTCTCGGGTTTTGTCCATCGGAGAGTTTTTGGTTGCCTTTGGAATTTTCAGGGACGTGGTTTGCTCCGTGTATCCCGATCGGCGTTCGGAGCTGGACGGCTACCTGGCGCTGATTGGGGATCTTAACCTCAAATATGGACATTCGCTGTTTTATCAGTATCACAGGTCTTTTTCGGGCAAAGCGGCCTTTTTTCTGGCTCAACATAACATTCGCCTGGACTGGTCGGTTCTGGATACCGAACTGCTCGTGATGCTGGCAGGGGGGGTCAAGGCTGTTTCCTGCGCCTCCTGCGGTGATATTGGGCACGACCAGTCGCTCTGTCCCTTCCCGATTCAGGCCCCTGCTGCGTCTGTTCCTCCCTCTCTCCCTTCTGCTTCTGTTACTCCGGATAGGCGTGGCCGCCAGGTATTTTATTTTCAAGGGCGTCCTATTTGTAACAATTTTAATTTTGGTGTTTGCTCTTTCCCTTCTTGTACTTTTCTCCACGTGTGTAGCAATTGTCGCGACGCTCATCCGAGATCGGTTTGTCCCAGGATCCGGTTTCGCCCGAGGACCTCTGCACGACTGGCTTCGAGAGACACTCGGGACTTTGGTTCCAAACCCTCCTGAAGTTTCACCCCTCCACGGCTGTGGACGTGAAGGCCCTGGCTTCGGCCTTGTCCCTTCACCCGGACTCTTCGTTTGTCGATCATCTTCTCACGGGTTTGTCTCAGGGTTTTCGTGTTGGCGTTGCTGGTGGTTTGTCCTCATCCTACGTTTGTCGCAATTTGCTGTCCGCTAATAAAGATCCACTCGTGGTGTCTGCACTTCTGGCTGCTGAATGCAAAAAGGGTTATTTAATCGGACCTTTCACTTCCCCCCCTTTTTCTCTCTTTCGCGTTAGCCCCATCGGCGTAGCCGCCCGTAAGTACTCGGGTAAGAAGCGTTTGATTTTCGATTTGTCTGCCCCTCATTCTGGCCCCGTCCCTAGCATTAACAGTCTCATTCCTGCTGTGCCCTTCTCCCTGCATTATGCCTCTGTTGATGATGCAATTGCGTTGATAAAGCTCGCTGGCCGTGGTGCCTGGTTGTCTAAGGCTGACATTGCTGATGCCTTCAAATTGCTCCCCATTCACCCCTCTCAGTGGCACCTGTTTGGCGTTAGGTGGGATTCTCGGTTCTATTTCGCTGTTCGCCTCACATTCGGCTGTAGGAGTAGCCCGGCCATTTTCGATCTCTTCGCTAATGCTCTGTGTTGGATTTTGCTGAACCGCGTGGGGCTCCCCTCTGTTCTGCACCTTCTGGATGATTTTCTGTTAATTGATCCCCCTGCCGACGGTTCCGGCTCGTCTCTGGCTAAGTTGAGAATGTCTTTCGGTTCCCTGGGCGTTCCCCTGTCTGCTGCTAAGACCGTTGGTCCAGCCACCTCCCTGGAATTTTTGGGCATCGTTCTCGATACAGTCGAAATGAAGGCTTTCCTCCCTCTAGATAAGCTTCAACGCATTCGGGAAGTTGTAGGGGAGTTCCTCAGTTCTCCGTCCTTCTCTAAGCGTCAGCTCCTGTCTCTCTTGGGCCATTTAAATTTTGCGATGAGAGTTATTCCTCAGGGTAGGTCTTTCATTTCTCGTCTTCTCGAGTTGGCTTCCTCTGTTCCTGCTCTATCGGATCAGGTTTTCCTGGATGCTGGGTGCCGTTCTGACCTGGCTTTTTGGTCTGCGTTTTTGAAAGTTTGGAATGGCGTGTCTTTCTTCTACGATGATGTTGCTTTCTCCTCTGACTCTCTGCGTTTTTTTACCGACGCTGCTCCTTCCGTAGGTTTTGGGGGGTTTTTTCAAGGGGAATGGTTCGCTGAACGTTGGCCTGTTGAGTTTGAGGATATCAGTCTGTGTTCTGCGCTCTTTGAACTGTATCCCATAGTGGTGGCTTGCCACCTCTGGGGCAACAAATGGGCTCGAAAACGGATCACTGTCCTCAGCGACAGCGAAGCAGCAGTGCACATAATAAACAAAGGTCGATCCGATTCCCTAAACATCATGCCCTTCGTGCGCCGCCTAACATGGCTTTCCATCACGCATAATTTTGTTCTCACTGCACGTCACATTCCTGGGCATAGTAATCTCATAGCCGACTCTCTCTCTCGCTTTAACTTCCAGGCTTTCAAGAACCTTTGTCCAGAGGCTCATCCTTCCCCACTGGCAGTTCCCCCTTTCAAATCTCTGATCCTAAATTGACCACTGCTCCACTGTCCTCCCTCATCCACTCCGCAAAACGTTATATGCAAAAAGGTCTTTCCCACTCTACACTGAGGTCGTATGAATATGCCTGGAAATCATTTGCACTATTTTGTTTTTCCCTTCGTGTCCCCCTGTATCCTATATTAATTTCTACTATTTGTGCCTTCATTTGTCATTGCAAAGATGTAAAAAACCATAAAATATCGGTCATTCGCAGCACTCTAGCAGGCGTGCAGTTTGTTGCCAGATGTTCTAATCCGGATATGTCGAGCTTCTTCTCCAATCCCTCTATCAAATTGTTACTAAAAGGCATTGCTAAATCCTCTCCGCCAGGCAAAGATTCACGCAAACCCATCACTCTTTCCATTTTGCACTCCATGATTAATGTTCTTCGCAAAGGCAAGTTTGGTCTATATCATGACGCACTTCTAGAAACTGTGTTTTTATTGGCTTTTTATGGTTTTCTGAGAAGCGGAGAGTTTACATGTAATTCCGCATTTGATCCTGATTCAGATATCTGTTTTTCTGATCTAACCTTTCACCCTCAATTTTATAATCTGTTTCTAAAAAGCACAAAGGCTCAAAAAGGTTGTTCCATTATCGTAGCAAGGGTTGATTCTAGTTTTTGTCCTTATCGCGGCATGTTATCTTATCTAAAACTAAGAAAATGCCCTTCACCTCTTTCACCTCTTTTCCTCATCTCTGCTAACTCCCCTCTAACAAAATCCTGGTTCATAAGTCACATGAAGAACGTTCTAGCGGACATCGGCCTCGATCCAGAACACTACTCGGGGCACTCCTTTCGCATCGGTGCAGCTACAACAGCTGCCACTCAAGGCATCTCTTCAGCCTCCCTTCAACAACTGGGGCGATGGTCCTCAGCTGCCTATGCAACATACATACGTCCAAATCACGAGGCCATCCTCACAGCTCAGAAGTCCTTCAAACCTTAACATCTGGTAAGTTTCAAATAGCTGATGGTGGTACTTCATCGTGTACATAAATCAGATAATACACATGTTTCCCTTAACAGCCTTTAGTTTCTTTCAGATGCAGTTCACGGTTGCAGACTTTGTAGCTTCACAAGCCCGGTCCCGGGTGCATCCAGCTCTAAGCATCACAAGCCCGGTCGCGGGCCCACTAGCTCACAAGCCCGGTCGCGGGTGCATCCAGCTTTAAGCATCACAAGCCCGATTGCGGGCGCACTAGCTCACAAGCCCAGTCGCGGGCACACACACAGTTGCAGTCATCAGGGCCCAAGTAGATGCAATGGTTGTTTATAAATACTATTCTATCGATTCATGTAAAATTGTAATTTACTGCATTGATTAAATCCTATGTATGATTTTCTTTCCACCGGTTCCTTCAGGAAGATTCACCTGAGGTAAGTCTTCCTAATATTTTTGGGGGATCTCTTCACTTGGTCAAAGATCATCATATCAAGCAGATTTCTACAGCCCAGAGCCCAATCGCCAAAAAGACTTATTCATGCAGCCTGTTAAATCATCACAATTAAAATTTTCTACGCAGTTCTGAGTTCTCTCCTTATTGAAATGCTGTGATTACAATATGAGGAGCATTTATCTTTACTTCTTAGTTAAGTTAAAGCTGGAACTAATATTTAAGTGAATCCTCTAAACACAGTCACAGTGAAGCAGAATGAACTAACATCAGTCAGAATGTGATGAACATCAGGTCTGAAGAGGATAAACATGACTGATGCTGCCTCCTCTTCTGTTGACAATCCAAACTAAATACTGTCATGTTACAGTGTTTCAGTTTTGTCATGAACTGTCAGTCCCATGTTCAGGTTTAATCATCCACAGCTGTCTTCGTTTAGTTAATTGCCCTCAGCCTATTTAAGTGTCTGGTCTTCAGTTCTCATTGTCAGGTCATCTGCTCTGTCATGTCACTGGTTTGTTCTCCTGGTTTTGCCATATTTGAGTTTATTTCGTAAATGTTTGTTTCTGCCACCAAAAATGGTCACCTGCATTTGGGTCCTACACCACCACCACCACCACCACCCCTGACAGTATGACCTGACCACTTTGGACCCAGCAGGAGAACCTTCCATGCCATGCCACTCAACACCACGCCATGCCAGATGGGGTTTCCTGTAGCTGTCTTCACGTCATGCTTTTCATCATCCACCTAATCCGTTCCTGAGGGGGACTGTCGGGGCCATCCGTTCTGTTCCTGTGGAGGGTCGCCGGGGCAGCTCGTCTTCATGTGCCTGTACCTGAGGAGGGTCACCGGGACCGGTCCTTCCTGTCCCTGAGGATGGTCACCGCTCGTCCCCCACTTGGCTGTTCCTTGTTCTGGAGGAGGGTTGCTGGTACTCCTCCCCTTCATGTGTCCTGTCCCTGGGAAGAGTCACCAGAACTGCTCCTCTCCACGTCTGTCCCTGGAGGGGTTCCAATACCCCTCATCAGTCTGGCTGCAGTAGCCCTATCTTCTGGACTTGTGTATTTTGTTCCTCCAGGTCCCCTCCTCACAGATGTTTGGGCATCTGGGATCTGCCCTGTAGGGGAGGGGTACTGTCATGTTCCAGTGCTTGTTTTGTCATGAACTGTTTTCTGTCACTCCCATGTTCAGGTTTAATCATCCACAGCTGTCGTCGTTTAGTTAATTGCCCTCAGCCTATTTAAGTGTCTGGTCTTCAGTTTTCATTGTCAGGTCATCTGCTCTGTTACGTCACTGGTTTGTGTTCTCCTGGTTTTGTCATATTTGAGTTTATGTAGTAAATGTTTGTTTCTGCCACCAAATCTGGTCTCCTGCATTTGGGTCCTACACCACCACCTCTGACATTCATGTTCTTTCATAGACAAACAAAATTTTCTTAAAAGATTTGCTCTAAAGTAGAGCTGTCAGGCGATTAAAATTTTTAATCGCATTGTCCATTGTTAACTCGCGATTAATCGCAAATATGTGGCTTTTTTTTTTTTCCTTTTTTTTTTTTTTTTTGAATAAGCTGTGTGCTTCGTGGAATTTAGCAGTTCTACATTAATTATGAAAACAAGAATGGCAAAATTAATAGTTTTCATCAGACATTGTAAGGTGTACAAAACTGCTGTCCACACCAGAATTCGTATTTATCCTCCTTTATGTCTTTTTGAACTCAAATGAACCAGTTTACAACATCCCTGGCAGAGCAACAACAACAAAAAACCCTTACAATAGAACTAGAGGTCCTTCTTGACTTCTGTGGATTAAGTGTTAGCCCTGCTTCCTCAATACTCTTGAGAACCTTTTCAAGGTGACACATGTGATCTTCCCATGAATTACTAAAAATCACAACATTGTCTAAGTAGGCAGAACAGTAATCTTCTGAACCTCTCAGCAGGGTTTCCATCAATCTCTGGAAAGTGGCGGGCGCTCCATGAAGTCCAAATGGCATCACAGTGAATTGATACAAACCCGCTGGTGTTCGAAAAGCGGTGTATTGCCTGGATGACGCTTCCAGCGGGATCTGCCAATAGCCTTTGCATAGGTCTAATGTAGTTAGTGTGCTTTGTCAATACGTTCCACTAGGTCATCAACACGAGGCATAGGGTATGCATCAAAGCGAGAGACAGCATTTACCTTTCTGAAGTCAATACAGAGGCGCTGGGACCCATCCTTCTTTGGGACCATCACTACAGGACTTGACCATTCACTTTCTGATGGTTCAATGACTCCCAGGTCAATCATTTTCTTGATTTCCTCATTGAGGGAGTGGGTCAGCCTTTCGGGGATCCTATACGGACGCTGTGGGATTGGACCAGGATCTTTCAAATGGGTGGTGTGATGGACCAGTGATGTTTTTCCCGGTCCATCCCTGAATAGGCCAGGAACCTTCCCCAGCAGGTCCAACAACTCTCGCTTTTGCTGTAGTGAAAGATGATCCAAACCAGGCTGCATAGAAGAGGAAAACTCGGGAATACAGGTAACAGGTTCATCACCATCTCCAGTTACTTTACACACCAGCAATGTCTGTTGAAAGGATGATAGCTCACGTTCTCACCACTCTTTTAACAGATTTATGTGATAGACTCGGCTTGGTTTTCCTTTGTCTGGATGGGCTATTTCATAAGTTACAGGTCCAACCCGTCTTATCACTTCATTTGGGCCCTGCCACTTAGCCAAGAGTTTGTTAGCATTCAATGGTAAAAGTATCACAACTTCGTCACCTGGTTTCAACTCACGCTGACGGGCCCTCTTGTCGTACCAGCATTTTTGATCTTTCTGGGCTTTAGCAAGGCTCTCTTGTGCTTGTTCTCTGTAGGCCTCCAAACGATCCCTCATCTGAAGCACGTAGGACAGAATTCCCTCAGGCGCCGGCATCTTGTTTGTCTCCCATTCCTTTCTGAGCAAATCCAAGGGTCCTTGAACTGGCCACCCATATAGTAGCTCGAATGGAGAGAATCCGGTGGAGGCCTGGGGAACTTCTCTGTATGCAAACAAAAGAAATGGCAGCCATTTGTCCCAGTCCCGTCCAGTGTCTGCAACAAACTTACGCAACATCTGTTTGAGGGTCTGATTAAACCTCTCCACCAATCCATCGGTTTGTGGATGACATGGCGTTGATCGAATACCCCTAATGCCCAGTTCCTTGTGCAGTTGCAGCATTAGGTTGGAGGTGAAGTTGGTTCCTTGATCTGTCAGGATCTCCTTTGGCACTCCTACACGAGAAAACAACTGGACCAGAGCATTAATTATGTTCTTTGTTTTGATGCAGCGTAATGGAAAAGCTTCTGGGATGCATAATCACAGATGACAAGAATGTACCTGTGTCCAGAGCTGCTCTTTTCCAGTGGCCCTACAATGTCCATGGCAATGCGCTGGAAAGGGGTACTAATAACAGGCAAAGGTTGTGGCGGAGCTGGTTTCCCCTTACCTAAGCTTGTCAATTGACACTGAGGGCATGAAGCACAAAAATGTTTTACATCTTTGAACATTGCTGGCCAGTAAAAGCGTTTTGCCAGCCTTGCATATGTTTTCTGACAACCCAAATGTCCTGCCCATGGAACTGTATGAGCTAGGTGCAAAACTATAGACCTACACCCAGCAGGGACCACCAAACGCTTATCTGTTTCACCTTGTACATACAATATGTCATTTTCTATCACACATTTTGTGTTTAAAGGGACAGGGTCAGTTTCATTTTCTACCTGCTCATACAGAAAAGAAAGAGAAGCATCAGTCATCTGCAAATGACTAATATCCCTCGGTATCACCCACACAAAATTCTGACACTCTGGTTTACATTCAAATTTCTGAGAAGAAATCCGAAAGGTCTTCATCCATGGCTGAATAAGCTGCTAGAGCCTTTCCAGTCAACAGAGGTACAAGTCTGTACGCCCACTTGGTGTCTGGCCAACCCCAAGTTCTGGCAATCCTTTCAAAACGTAGCAAAAAGTTTTCAATATCTTCACCAGGTTGATATGGAAGCATCTTGGGGTCCTTACGTTGAAAGGGTGGTGGTTGCAAAGTGGAGGGTACAGCGGTCATATCCATGCTAACTTCAGCATTAGCACTCTGACGACGAGGTGGCGCTGGAGTTGGAAGTGGCAACAAGGAGGCCTCACTTCTAGCTGAGTGTGGAGAGTCACTGACGTCTGTTCCAGGTTGATTCTGGGACTGGAGAACTATCCTCAGGTTCTTCAGTTTAGCCAACAACCCCTCTTCTCTGGTCTGCTGCACTCCAATGAACTGTTGGAGAATTTCCACCATTGTAGGCTGCTCCACATCTCTACTTGGGCCAGGACGGCCTGCTGATGGATCTTCATCATCGTCAGTTTCCCAGTCTGATTCCACTTTTCAGCCTTCACCGCTTGACTCCTGGTTTGCATTGTGGGACGGGCGTGGCCCCGCTTGGAACTCTTTCGGCTCGCCATCTTCAGCCTCGTCAGATTCAGCCTTGTCGGGACACCAGGCATCCCACTTCTGACACCATATGTAAGGTGTACAAAACTGCTGTCCACACCAGAATTCGTATTTATCCTCCTTTATGTCTTTTTAAACTCAAATGAACCAGTTTACAACATGCCTGGCAGAGCAACAACAAAAAAAAAACCCTTACAATAGAACTAGAGGTCCTTTTATAGCTGGTCCTCCTCCTCCTCACCAGGTGTTAGTAGTAATGTGAGGGCTACGTGGTCACTTTAAAGCGACAGTTGCTTATTACTTCACCTGTGGACTGCAGGCTAAAGTCTAAAAGCAGAAGCACTGCTTGGAAAAGGTTTTTCACTTGGCTTCAAGGAGAACGTCGTAATTATGGATGGATATACTACAAATGTGGGGTGACCAAATGTGTCGTGTCTGGGTTGTAATTTTACACTTGGTGGTTACTTTCATCCTAGCTTCAGCCGGCCAAATGTTGATCACACAACCTAGACACATGCCATATGCTCAAACTGTTTGGGAATATATTTGAATCCTTGGAGCAATCTGTACACCAGGAGGACGAGCTGTTTGGAAGCTTATTCATGATCTGCACCAAACACAGGAAGAACCTGGTGTAGGATTGGCCAACAAGTTGCGAGGAGAACATGTGAACTACCATTCTCAAAAGATGAATGTATCATTATAGCCATGCAGACCCTTTCATTATCTGTGGCAGCACTCCAAACCCTCCAAGCACCAGGACCTTTTCAATACTCCTATGCAGGGCCAACAGTGGATTTCAAGAGTGAACAATGCATGATTTAGCGGGATGGTATGTAATAGTATAATGAAGCAAAGAGGAAACTTTTTGGAACTTCTAAACTATTGAAGAAAACACTTAGGTTAGTAATAATGAAAGGTCATTTACAAACTAAAAACTTCAAAAATAATTATTAAAATAAAATGAAAATAAATAAAGTAAACTTAGCACAAAAAAAGCAATTTCTAAAAGGAAACCAGGAAGGGGAAAAAGAGAATAAAAGCAGATTTTTTGTGTGTGTTTTTTTTTTCTAGAAAAAAAAGCTAAAGCATTAAAAAAATAAAATGATTTAAAAGTTATCTCCATTTACCTAAAAAACATTGAAGAAAAATGCAAAAGTAAAAAGTTATTTCACAGACCGGTAAAAGTCACTTATTCCTTTTCAGCCGATAGTCCCTGAGTTGACGGGCAGAAGGAAGGTTGTGATTGGGCGTCTTCTTGCTTATGTCACATAGCAAGGCGGCGACAAAGAGCACAAAAGGAAGATATACTAAGTTTGCAAAAATTGGTTGTTTACCTTCCAGATCGGTTTTACACCATTTTACCCACAGAATCTCGTTGTATCTGTTGTTTTCAACCGATACTACCACTTTTATAGTACTGTATCAATTTTTCGATACAAACCAATTAATCTTTACATCCCTAGTCTAAAACCATCTGTGTGCTGCCCCCTAGAGGTTGAAATTAGGTATTCCAGTTAAATTTTGTGATTGGTTAACTTGCACAAGTCCCACATCTTCATGCTCTGTAGCTCCATTGTAAAGGCCCCGCCCTTCTGTTTGTGGACTGTATACATACAAATATGTTTTGAATGGAAGTTGGAAATTAGGAAATATAACAAAAAGAAAGAAAAAAATGTTGATAAAGAAATTATTCTGGGTTAACTTATTGGCAAAGATTGTAATTTTATTACATTGTTGTTTTATTGGTTTTATTAGCATTACTGGCAAAATTCCATATTCTTAAAGCCAAATGGTCTGACCCCAAACCTAGATTCCAATATTTTTAATGAATTCAATCAGTGCTGTAACATCAAACAACTTCTGCTAGGAGTTCAGGAGGACAACCCAAGCAGAGCAATGAACAGGTTAGAATCAAAAGGGTTTATTGAGAGGTAGAAGTTGATTTGCCACCAGATCCATAGGTGAGCCTGAAAGTCCGATAAAGAAAGTTAGTAGTAGTTCAGGGGCCCGTTCCAAGAAGCAGGTTTTGTTGGAACTCTGAGTTCGTGAACTCCAAACTCAGTAAAACTCTGAGTTTTCAGTTTCAGAAACAGAGGTAACTTAAACCTGTGAAAGTGGGTGAAACCAAGCCCGTTTCAAGAAGCGGGTTAAGCTGAACTCAGAATCAATCACTATGGTAACTGAGTCTGTGAACGAAAGCTGGTCTGGAGCAGGTTTTCTTCAGGAAACTTTGGAGTTCTCTGCGGTCACCGCCCCTTTTTAAAGTGAAGTGTCATGGTGACGTGGCGAGATAGACCCAGATGCTGGAACCCAGAAGGATGACGAAAGGCGGAAGTAGTTGGAAAGTATTTATTGTCCGTGGAGATTCTGGAGCTGGAGCCGGGACTGGAATGGAGTTGCAGACTTGAGATGAAGAATGAAGATCTGCGGTGAACTGGAGTGACAGGGTGAACAACCAGGCGAGTGCAGCCGATGGAGCGTGGCGAGGAGTGAACTTGGCGTGGCAGAGTAGACGAGACGTAGCTGGACCCAGGTCGGCACGTGGATGACAGAGATCTGGAGACAGAGGTTTTCTAAGGTGAGATGTAGCAAAGAGTCGTAACAGCATAAGCGTTCAAACATGAGAGGCCAGGGTACTGCACCAGGTAAGGCAACGAACTGGCGAAGAATGCTGGGGAAGGCTCCTCTTAAGTCAGGGGTCGGCAACCTGCGGCTCCGGAGCCGCATGCGGCTCTTTAAGCACTGCCTAGTGGCTCACTGGCGCTTTTTCAAAAATGTTTGAAAATGATAAAAAATGAAGGAGAGAAATATAGTTTTTGTTTTAATACGGTTTCTGTAGGAGGACAAACATGACACAAACATCCTTTACGTTTTCCAGTTGTTGTGAGATGAGTGTAGATGCTTCCACGCCGGCTGAGTCAGAGCGCAATCAAGCGCACACCCTCAATGAAAAGTCAATGCAAAAATGCGCACACCAGAATTCCTGGTCCATGCATCTGGAGCGCACGTGAGCGCACGTTGCTACGCGGGTTTTGAAGTCGGGTCGCGAGCTCCACGTACAAATCGGCACGCATTGAGCGCGCGCTGAATCTTCAATCCGGTTCAAGATTTCCACGCACAGTCGCAGCAGCTCAGAGCTGTGACCAATCAGGGAGCCTGATTTGGGAGCTGCTTGTGGGCGGAGTCTGCTTCAAAGCACAGAAGTGCCAAACGTGATCACAAAGGAGAAATGAATCATTACGGTTTGTGTCCGGTCTGGTTAATATGACACCAAGATGGACATTTAAAAAGGACAGAGTTGTGAAAACAGAAAGATTTGGGGGATTTTCACAGCTTTTACTTTTTGCTCTGAGGTTCTCCCTATTGTAGATGCAGAGGAGCGCTGATGAACAGTAAAAATACAATAGAAGAATAATCTCCTCCCTGCCACGCACCGCACGCGGCCGATCTGTGTGCACCTGCCCACCGGCTGCGTGAGGTGCGTCCAAGAACACGGTCTACGCCGGCTTCTGAACGCACGCTCAGCTGGTGGTATCCACACCGGAGCAGCGCGGTCACGCAGTGGTGGGGAGGAGATTCTTCTTCTATTGTATTTTTACTGTTCATTAGCGCTCATCTGCCACCTACAACAGGAAGAACCTCGGAGCAAAAAGTAAAAGCGGTGAAAATCCCCCAAATCTTTCTGAAGACTTTTGTTTTCACAACTTTGTCCTTTTAAATGTCCGACTTAGAAACCTGGGTAGCAAGCGCGTTCATCCTCCCTCCAGACTTGGAGGCCAGGAATTCTGGTGTGCGCGTGTTTATATTGACTCTTCATTGAAAGTGTGCACTTGATTGACGCGGCCAGTGTGGAAGCACCTTAAAGGTGCACGTTACATTTTTGTGTTTTTTTTCAAATCCTCTAAATAAAAATAACATCAAAAATCGTATTTCTGTATTGCATTTCTTTCATTTCATCAAAGCAATGAAACAAACTGTAATTCATTCATATTGTAGAGATGGTCTCAGGCACGCTGGGCTTGCTGTCGGTCTGGCAGCGCAAGGAATTGTGGGTTACCCGTTCTTTTGCCTGTCTGACTGGAATTGGATTTAAGTTTGGGTTTTCCTAAATGTGTTTTGTTGTCTGACTCTTGAACATTTGTTGAACATTTATGATTTTGTCCTGTTATGTTGAATTCTTCCTGCTCCTGGAGTGAGAATGAGGGAGAGACTGACGACCCCCTCTCCCTGGGTCATTGTGGGATGTCAAAATAAAAGGTTGTATGTTCATTATGAGGCTATTCAGCTTTTGTCAACTACTTTGTCACTGCTATTCCTCTCTAACTTGTCATGAAACCAAGTTTGAGGCTTACAGGACGCGAGGACACGCAGCAGGAGAAATAAACATTTAATCACGGACGTTCATGATGTCGTTGTAATCTATTATGTCACATTGATAGTGGGCTGCTTTATAGACACATTCTCCATGTGTTGCCTTCATTGTAAGACTTATATAAGGCATTTCAATTTATGCGGCTCCAGACATATTTGTTTTTTATTTGTTTGGTCCAAAGTGGCTCTTTCAACTATTTGGGTTGCTGACCCCTGTCTTAAGTAGACAGGTGAAGATGATGAGTGCCGACAGCTGGGTACAATCAGGAGGTGGAGCAGGAGCACAGGTGCACCATGACATGAAGGATGTTCAAATAGAACTTCCTCTTTAACATTTAGAGAACATTCACATTAGAGACGTCACGTTTCCACCACTCAGAAACCAAATCATCATGTTCATTCATAGAGGATCATGTAGAGAGGAGGCTGGTTAATCCAGAGGAAATGTTATTTACGTCGGTAGAGGATTTGGAGGACACGAGTCGACTGACTGCAGTTTCTCTGATTCATTTTTATTTCAGCGATATTATAAATAGTGAGTTTTTTCAGGGACTCACTATTAATAATACAGAGTTTTCTTTTCCTCAGTTTAAACCCTTAATAATGGAAATTATTCAATTTCAAACACTGGGAAAGGGGTCTCAACTCATCTACCATGCTGCGCATGGTGAAGGCCCGATCAGGTCAAGGAGACTGTTCCTACCAATCACGCCCCTCCAGGTGCCACTGTCATTGCCCACGTGGGCATTGAAGTCCCCCAGGAGGTTGACGGAGTCCCCTGTTGGGTCACTTTCCAGTCCCCCTCCAAGAGACATAAGAAGGCCAGGTACTCCGAACTGCTGTTCGGCCGTAAGCCGAAACTACAGTCAGAGACCTGTCCCCCACCCGAAGGAGAAGGGACACAACCCTCTCATCCACCGGTGTGAACTCCAACACTTGGGGGGCCGGTGTGTGCTCAGGAGTAACCCCGGGCTTACACCGCCAGCGTCACGGCTCAGTTGCGTGCGCCGTAGTCTTTTCATAACTTTAAAAGTGCGAGAGAAACTTCCACTGCAGGCGTTCACGTCCTGCGTCTGCGGACTGACCTCTGCGTCGCTGCGAATCCGTTTCGTTTGGTTCAAATTTTGACGGACGACGCAGCTGATCGTCATCACTTTCTGTGAAGTTGGGGCTATTCACGACTTAAACCGGAAATCACGCGAGCGAATTTAAAGTGCATCCGGTATATTTTCAAAATAAAACTAACTTTCCGCTGAACTCGCCGGTTTCAGCGTGTCGTAAACATTACGTAATTTTCGGGTTACTCAAAGTGTGTTGCAGCGCAGCGTTGTCAGTCATAACCATGGACAACGAGAAGCTGATCATAGAGATCCAGGACTACTCTGTCTGGGCTGAGCTTTCACAGGCTGTGGCTGGAGCAGCAGCCAGTGTAAGCCTTTGGCTGCTAGTCCACTCCCAAAAAGCAATGGAGCCGTGGTGATAGCGGTGTAAGCCCGGGGTTAGCCCATCGGGGCCCGCTGCCTCTCACCATGAGCAACTCCAGAGTGGTAGAGAGTCCAGCCTCTCTCGGGACTGAGTTTCAGAGCCCAGGCTGTGGGTGGAGGTGAGCCCAACTTTATCTAGCCGGTATCTCTCAACTTCTCACACAAGCTCAGGCTCCTTCCCTTCCAGAGAGGTTCCTCTTCATATTGTTAATTCTTTACTTAAAAATATAAAACTTTAAACTTCTAATGTTGTTTTGCATTTCATGAAACAGACTTTCTGTTTGATTCAAAGCTATCATAAAAAACATCTGTTAAAGTGCGTGCCATAATATGATAAATTGTGGCATTGACGCTGGTTGAAAAAACCACATTGAACCATTTCTCCTTGTCGGTCTCATAATCACACCTGGGGGACCATTAAAGATCAAAAAACAACCCTTTCCCCTTTTCTCCTCCACCAGGCCAGTCCGGGATTTTCTGATTGGATGTCTGTTTATTACAGACCAAGCAAAAGCCAGCTCCTAACCTCTTTTCACCTCCTTTCTGAGCTTCATTCATTATAGATCACCTGCCCCCACCAGCACGGCTTCATTACTCTCTCATTTACAGCTTCCCTGGTCTGCTGACTCTTCTTTTTTACCTCAGTACCTAACAGCCCTTCTGGTGCAGCCTTCTCAATTCCCATCAGTGGGCCTTCTCTCTGTGCGTGCATTCTTTCTCCTACCTTTCCTCATGCTCATTTTCACCGTAAGCTAATATAACCTTTCATTCAGGCAGTCCTCTTCACAGGAGGCAAATGATTGAGTACAGTGTGTTGATTGCCTTTCTGGGTCACTGAACTGACCTGGTTTACCACAAATTGGAACCTCCAGGAAGTGACACACCAGTATTCCTCCTAATTGCATTGCCTGTACACAGCACTTTTTTTCAGAGCAAAGCCTCATTGATGATGCACTCTCCAAGAGCGTTAAAGCCAATAATCCTCGCATAGAAAGCAGCACAAACGGAGAAAATATGTGATTAGAACTGGGAGACAAAAGCTGAGATTAACCCTTTAACACCAAAGCTTCAGTGTTTATTTTCTTTGATCAACTGTAATTTTTTAATTGTTCGCACAATAATTCCAGCAGATTCTGAAGGAGAAAAGCAGCTCAATTCAGAATCCACTGGAATTATGTTGATCGTGCTGACAGTGTTAAAGATTTTGTGTGTAATTGTCACTGGCGATGCCTCAGGTGTTAAAGGGTTAAAGCTACACAATAAATGCATGAATGGATTTAATATCTGTAACCAAACTCCTTCTTTTACATAACAAATGGATAGTTTTTGAATTATATGTGCCGCTATTTCTTCTTTGCCTAAGCTTATAATGTTTCCTATTTGAAAACATGTATATATATATATATTATTTTGACTTTAAAGTCTGACTAGTTAAATAACACTTTTAACATAAATATTTCACATTTCCTTTATGGTGCCAGCAGGTAATTTTAGTGCTCCTGGTCCAAACTTGTGTGTAAACAAAATGACACATATGTAGCTCTGACAATCCCAGCAGTTTTTATGTATGCATTATTTCCTATCTCATTAGCATGAAGAACAGTTAACTGTGGTTCATGCATATTTTGTAAATACACCTCTGTGGTGCACAAAGTTCATGTTTTTGATGTCTCAGCAGACAGTTTTGTGCCTCCTTCATCTCTTCTCTTCTCGGGCCAGAGGTAGAGAGGTCGACCTCTGATCAGAACATCGCAGGTTCAGTTCTTATCTGTGTCAAAGTGTTCTTGGGCATGACACTGAACCCCACATTCCTCCTGGTGGTTATAAGTTGGGGCCAGTGTTTGGCAGTGGAGCCACCATCAGCGTGTGGATGTCTGCCTGCATAGATCAACGGGACTGGGACTGTAAAACACTTGGGGTCTTCAAGGAAGGTAGGAAAGTGCTATTTAAGTCTAAGTCCATTGTAGGTATTTCTTTTTGGGTACCAGCGCCCTCAATTGAGAGGCCCACCTTGTTTTTGCTAAGTTAGTTGTTCATTTGTTTCGTTTTAAGCAATTTTTTCATTTTTTGTCAGGACTGCTTTACATCACAAGTCTAAAACACAAGAGTTTAGCTAAACTAACCTCTTTGACACAGAGAAAAATATTCAGGAGGAATATGTTTATGGGCCAAAGTCGAGACAGCAAATTCTCTAAAGGTCTGTCTTTGTCTCTTTGGTAAGATTTTTCATAGATGATGTCTCTAACATTTGACATACACCTTAGATGAAAATGTCTGAGAACTGATAAAATCACTGTGTGTTCAAATACCTATTTGTCTCACTCTAAATGCAGTGAAAACAGCTTTAAAATCTCCCATGGCAATTTTTTATATTAAGAAAACATTCCCAGTACTGTTTTAATTATGATTATGAAGCTTTTAACCAAAATCCCACAACTTAAATGTCTTAAAAAAAAAACATTTTTCATGTTGATCTGAAGCCTCTGTTTCCAAAATCTCCTCTGAGGGGGCGTGGCTTTTGGAGCTCCGCCCCTGATCCCCCCTGTCTGATAGCTCTGTGTCTCTCTAGCATAAATCTTCACCGCTGCTCCATAAAAACATCCATCAATCTGGGTAATGTCCAGCCGTATGGTTCTGATCCGGATGTCAGCTGGACGAGGAAGTGAAGATCTTCATGGACAGAACTTCCTCCAAAATCCTGATTCTTTCTCCTTCCAGTTCACCAAAGACTCTTTTAGCTAATTCTCCAATGTTTATTGACTGTGATCAATACATTCAATCATTGGTTTCTCAGAGTTCTTGATAAAATAATCAAAGCTAACATCAAAATGCTCTTTCATTGATTTACAATCCTTTCCAACTGCGGTCAAATGAGCCGCCGTTCACATTTCCGTGGTCACATCAAGAAGCTCCGTGGAGTCTGGTGGAGATTTTCCAGCGTTCTCAGTCCTGCTACCGTAAGTATTGGATGAAACTCACACCAAAAATCCAGTGATGCTGATTTGACCACAGAAATGTGAACGGCGGCTCATTTGACTGCAGTCAATGTGAAGATACCATCTTCTCTTCTCCAGAACCTGAACTAGACACTAGGAACAGATGAGGGTTTAGTGCATGTGCAGCAGAGCTGTTGATGGAAAGAAGATCATTCATTCAAACAGAGTCTGTCCAAGACAGTTTGATTGATTTAAAAGGAGAAATACTCAGAAATAAAAAAAAACTAAATGATTTCTTATTACATTTGTTCACTTTCAGAAGAAAAATGACACACAGACATGTTAAAAACTCTAAAAACAGGATTTTCATCAGAGGGAGACTTGAAAGATCTCCACATGCAAAACACTCACCCTAAAAAGTTCAAATGCTGTTATGAGTGCTGAGATTTCTACTTTTTCGTAATTTTCCTATTTCATTACTTTTTAAAGCTTTAAGGCCGCATTGCTTTGTGTCTACGTTCAGCAGGGAAAACAGACAAGTTAAGTTCCTGGAAAAATCGGTGTGAGCTCCACTCTTTTAGGCAGTACTGTATGCTCCATGACCTTTTCCATTATTTTAAACTCCCCAGTAATTTTTTTAAGTTTTCTTTGAAATAAATTGCATGGCCATGGATGTGGGCTCTGTTTAGAAACCTGCACTGAGTTTCATTGATTCAGAAATGTGCTGTGGTTGTCACTGAACCAGATTTTTGCTCCACAGCTGCAGCAGTTCAGAGAATGGAGCTTGCAAGCACACAAAGTCACAACCCCAGCCACTAATGAGGTGGTAGATGCTAACTTGGTTCTGGAAACCTCTTGGGACAAAGTATATTTCTCGGGTCCGCCTAATTATTCCACCGGGTTTCAGGGGTGGCTGGGCAGTGGATTAAGAAGCCAGTTCTCCAGGGATTTCTTTGTCTCGTGTTTTATCTAATTAAAGATTTAAGCAAATGTATCAAAGTCATGCTAGATGGTACTTCAAAAAAGCAGACTGCTCATAATTCATGTTACCACATCCATTACAGATTTGACAATATACTGAAATGCCAACAGACAAACACTTTTAACTGCGCACATAAAGTCCAGGGATTGTAGACTGTAGCAGAGTCAGAATCAAAGCAATGTATCAATCATTATCAGCAACCAAAACTCTGCATGAGTGTCTGAACCGAGGAGAATAAGTGTTGATGGATATAAGCATCCATCTAGCTCTTCTGCTTTCTTTACATCAGAGACTGTCTCAAGAGCTTCGCTAATGCTTAAGTGAAACTCTCATGGGAGGCTTTGAACAAAAACAGCCTTCAGACAGTCCTAATGTGCAACAGCTGATCCTCCCTGCAGATTGCAACTCATTTCCTTCAAGTGAATTTAGTAAAATTTGATCATTAAAAATATGTAATTGTTGCAGGTATTTTTCAGTACTGCAGCTCACCTGTAGTGACTACCAGCCTTACTTTAGGTCGCCTGTGAGTTCAGGTGGAGGCAATGATTCACTATGAGGAAACCCTATCAACATTTGGGTTTGTGTTTACATTATTGAAGATTATGATGAAGACGTATATGATTAGGAGTATGAGTGAGTAAATGAATAAAATTGTTTATTTCAAGCAATCACGTCATAATACATGAAGTAACATCACTTAATTAATCACAAGTAGATCGCTTGAAAGGGAGTGGAAGGAAGTGAACTTATATAATCCCACCCCGACTAGACCATACCATTTTCTCTACATAAACTATCAATATCTGGTTCAGGACTTAATATCAAATATTAATGGATTCAGGCTATTCAGGATCATTAATATCATTGATGTAATCAAATTTCAAAGGATCCACAACAAATCATTTATATTAATCAGTAACAATAATCAAATATTCTCAGTGAAAAAAGACACTTTGTGCAGATTGTATTCAAAGAATTAGGATAATACAAAAAGTAATAAGTAAATCATCTTCATGTGCTATAGCAGTAAAAATTATCATAAAAAAATGACAATTTGTGCAGATTGTATTAATCAAAGAATGATTCTAAAAATAGAAAAAGTAGTAGTTCACTTTCGGCTTATCCCTTTCGGGGTCTCCACAGCATAACAGCACCCACTGTTTCCCATCAGTGATTTGGCAGAGTTTTTACGCCGGATGCCCTTCCTGACACAACCCTGTACTTGAGGGACACAGGGACCCAGTTAGGCAGCAGCGTCAAGGGTCTTGACTAAGGACCCAATCAGGGTGGAGATCAGTGGACAACCCTGGGAATCGAACCCAGGGCTCCTGGGTGCCAGCCCTTCACGTAGCCCACTGAGCCACCCAGCCACTTTAAAAATAGAAAAAGTAATAAGTCAAAATCATCTTCATTAGTTAATGGAGAAAAAAATCAAAATATTCTAATTAAACAAAAACAATTTGAGCAGATTGTATTCATCAAAGAAATAATTATAATGCACAAGAAATAATATGTTGGAAATAAAAGGATCAGCAATTTGAGCAGAATCTGTGCTACATCACAGCTTAGGGACAAGTTTAAGGCCACGTAATCGTTCTTCATTGTTATGACTGAGAGACTGTGAAGGTCTCATCTCAAGGGAAATGTGCTCGAGTTCTGCAGCTCAGAATCGGGTCAGAGTTCACATCCAGCGGTTTTTGAGTTCACATTTTGCTTGAATTAAAGGGTCAGACGTGCGTAATCCCACAGTTCTCAAAGTCTTTCATGGATTTTATTTCCAGAGGCTTCGTCTGGTCCGGTGGTCTGAGTGGTTTTACAAAGATTCTGGAGTTCAGAATCCACGTGCTGTGGATCTGTTTCCTCAATCGTAGGATTCTCGCGTAGATCAGCGTAATATTTAGAAAGATGTTCATTAAGATACACTGTAGACCCCTTCAGGTTTTTACATTGTTTTAGCAGAGCTGTCTTGTGCTTTCGATTCACAAACCTGATCAGGATCGCTGGTTTGCAAAACACATCGTGCTGGCTCACATGTCAGCCATTCAAAAAAGGTCTGCAGCAGGTAGAAGGGAACCAGAGCACTTAGATGGCAAGTGGGCTTCTGGAACAGGACAAAAATGGAATACATGAAGGACCAAGAGAAGTGAGTAAATGGATTAATGTGTGCAGAAGGGCACTGGTAGAGATTGTAGGTCAATCGATTATCGGGCCAGTAGTTCAGATTCTGACTATACGTAGGACTTTTTTTAATCCAATGGGCTGATACTAAAGTGGTTGTTTTTGAGATATCTGTCAATAAGAAGCATATTCAAAAAGACAGAATTGAGTACAAATTAATACTTTGTGCAAAAAAACATGAATACATCATTTGGTTTTACGTTTGACATGTCTGTTTTTAATATGACTTTCCCCGTCTTGTATAAGAATTTCTCCTGTTAACTGGAAAAAGCTTGGAAAGTGAAAGTGATAGTGGTGAGTATGTACATTTAGGATCATTTATTCAAGTGTCACTAAACACTACAGATGGAGGCTAAGTCCATTTTCAGCCCAGATTTGAAAAATGCAAAAAAGGGGGCGGGGCTAGTGGAGCCGGACTGAGCGTAGAAGAAGTGGCTTGGATCTATGATTGACAGTTAGGCTTGCTGTATGTAACGTATACGTATTGGGTCTTCAATATGGAGTGGTACCGGGCAAAGTGATGCCAGTTTCTCCACAGAACTTTCTGAGGAGCTTAAGGATTCTTCTCCTCCCCTTTCCCTGGAGGCCGGCGCTCATTGTCCAGAACCTTTGCAGGGCTGCGGGTGCAGCTGAGGGTTTGTAGGTCAGAAGGGGACCCGTGTCTGAGAGTGTTTAAGCTGGTGCTAGCATCATAGCTAATAAACGCTAACGTATTAAGCAAACAATCCCGAGGGAAATGTTCATTAAATCCGTCACCAGGACGGAATTTGCTGGATATAATGCCAATTGCACTCAATCTCTATTCCCAAATCCACTGGAAAGTTGTGTAAACCAGTAGATTTTTGACAACTGAAGACAATACACCGAGACATGCTAAAGATAACATAATAACGACCAATCGTTACAGAATCAAAGATGGGTGTGGTTTGTATATTAGAGCTTGGAGCAGGGTGACCTCAAACTTCTGGGACTGACACCAGACGACCAATCACAACATTCAACTGTAATACATGATTTCAACCTGTAGGGGGCAGCACACAGATGGTTTTAGGCCACAATTTCATAAATTAAACAAATTTATTTTAATTTGTCAAAAAAATGGCAACAACCAACAGACAGCACTTTTAAAGCCCCTTTTATAGAGGACAACAGACAAAAAAAGTTGATTTAGGGTTTAGTTACCATTTAAGCTAAAACAGAATAGAACTTTTTAGAATGTATGATCCCATAGCTGGGGAATTATCTTACTCTTATATCTCTGTTGAATAATAAACCACATGATAATAACAACAATTTCCGGCGGCATTTTGTTGTTGCTGTTCAGAGACATCAGCTGATTGTCTAAACATTCCTGCAATCGTTGCTGACCCAGAAGTGATGGGGAAAAAGAGCAGATGGTTTAGCACTTATTAGGTGTGGAAAAGTCCATATTTGTTTTAAAAAAAAGAGATAATAGGAGAATGATGAAACTTAATAACATAAATGCCTGAGCAGGCGGCGGAGGGGTCCCTGCCTCCATGTTGCCACTGCTCTCCCGTCTGCCCGCCAGCCAGTGGCAGCAGGGGATCCCCGTTTTTTTGCCACCACCGGGCAGCCTCCTGGGACAGGCGGGCTGAGCGCACTCGCTCCAGCCCCTGGACCTGTGCAGTGTGTACATCACCTTCAGCCAACAGTAGCCAGAATAGGCTCCAGCAGCTCAGTGACCCTGAAAGGGATATAGAAAATGGATGGAAAATAAAAAAAACAAGAAAACTAATTCAGAGCTAAAGAAGGCTAGCTGGCAGGTAACTGTAACAGCAGTAAAATAAATAAATAAAACAACAGTAGGCTCAGAATAACCGACTTCCTTTATTTTTTATTGGCATATAACTGCAGTTGTTATGTTTTTATCAACACACCTCTAGATGTGGTGTAATACTTTTATTATATTGCGCTGTTGTTAATATATTCCACTGTAGCTTGCCTTGTCATGATTGTATGCTTGGGTTTTTCTGATGCTTTTGTCATGTTCTGTTCTCCCTGTCAGTCTCACTACATTCAGGTTAATCGTCTACAGCTGTTGTCATTTAGTTAATCAACTTCAGTGTATTTATGTGTCTGGTTTTCAGTTCTTCATTGTCATGTCATCTGCTTTGCCATTCTTTGGTCTCCTTGGGTATTTGTGGCGTTTTGGTTAATTTATAAAATGATTTTTGTTCCTGTCACCAAGCCTGGTCTCCTGCGTTTGAGTCCTTCATCCTCCAATCCTGACATGCTTATGATGTCACTGCTGCGACATGAAGGTTAGTGGCGATGTCTGTCTACATTTACATATTAAAGTAATGCTTAAAATAGAATAGAAACCTTGTAAACTGTTCATCAGTGCCTGATTGTTATCACTGCAGAGGGGTCTTTTTTTCTTAATGTTGTGTAACAAGACGAGATCAATTTTTGACATTTTATTTTATGTAAGATTAGCTGATCTCCCTCTACCTGTCCCTGTCATGTAGGAGCTAGGACACTGTGATTTCTGTCTCTTTTCTTTCTGGAAAATTGTTAGATCTACAGTAAATGGAGATGGTCTCCGGGTGCTGCTGTGTGTCTATGTCATTTATTCCCATAAACACAATGCAGAATCGATCCAGTTGCAGGGACTTTGTTGAATCAATGTTTTGTGAATTGATAGTAATGCCTTTTTGACCGTCAACCGGAACAAAAATGTATTAAAAGAAAAGTTGTTTTTAAAACAGACACGTTAAACTAAATGTTGTGTTGTATTCATATATATGTATGTTTATATATTAATAATCTAATGTAGATGTCTCCAGGAAATCTCTATTTGCTACTTGATTAGATGTCTAATTAAAAAATAAATACTGCAATTTTCCATCCATTCATTTTCAGAATCCCTTTTGGAAACACATGGTTGCTGGTTTCAATCTAGCTACTGTTTGGCAAGGTGGAATACTGCACACCCTCATCAGGCCGCCGGTTTGTCCCAGTGTCACTTTTAGACAGCAGAAACATGTTATTGAACTGTGGGAGGAAGGTGGAGAAACTCCACACCTGTAGAGGGAGAACATGCAAACTCTACACAGAAAGGTCCCAGCTGGGATTTGAACCAGGTTCTTCTCACTTTAAGGTGAAAGAAATAACCACTACCTCACCATTCAGCTTCATTTCAGCTAGTAATCACAAAGATTTACATTACAAGAAATAGCAAACATTTTTACTAAAATGTTCCTGCAGTTAAAGGTCTCAGCAACCTGCATCAAAACAACAATATAACATAAATATTTCTGTTTTAGATTTTTTTTATTTGTCATTTCTATTTCATTTCTAGTACATGTTTAAAAAGTACTCTAAAATACGTCTAAAAACGCTCAAAGATTAGATGTCTACAGGTACTGTAGATGTGTAGACCTCTATCTGCAGAACACTACTGGTAAACATCTAATAGAGTTACAAAATACAGTTGTCCAGTAGATGTCTATCAGTTATCTAACAGACATCTATTGTAGATGTGTATTAGATAAATAATAGACATGATGTGTCCAGTGGGAAGAAACTACCCAAAATGCATGCTTACAATGCACAAGGCATGATGGGACAGTCAATTAGCTCTAGGAAAGTCGTCTACTAGAGATCTTATCCGTGATATCCAATAGACATCTATGAATTGATGTCTATCAGTTACATAATGCATATCTATAGCAGTGATAATTTAAAATAAATAGCCATGATTTAGATATCTACTAGATGTGTCTGTAGTGGGTATGCATATGTTTGTTGACAAAATTTCTTTTACCCCACAGACATGTACTTCAACTTTAATGCTAATACCTCTATGCTAATGCATAGAACACTTTTATCAGCTGCATGTAAGGGAAAATGGGAACACATTTAGCTGCTTAAGCTTACCAAGTAATCTGGAGGTGGTTTGTGTATTAATTAGAGCTGTCAGGCGATTAAAATTTTTAATCACGATTAATCGCATTTTGTCCTGAGTTAACTCGCGATTAATCGCAAATTAATATGTGGCCTTTTTTTTAAGGAAAAAAATGTGGAATATAACAATTTAACAGTTCTACATTAATTATGAAAACAAGAATGACAACATTTATAGTTTTCATCAGAAATACTTTATTTTGTAACATTGTATTGAGATAAACTTTCTTAACAATAAAAGGCTGTAACATAA
>NC_050515.1:29974015-29990486 GCF_002922805.2 Oryzias melastigma | reverse complement strand
CATGTCAAACTTAAATTTAAACCTGACATTCTGCATTGCGAAATCAGGAAGTCATTGTTGATGGTTTAAAGGCATTTGTCTGTGTTAACAATATTTCTTTTCCCTGCATTGAACAGTTTTGAGGTAAAAATAAAATGTTAAAGTAAACACAATGTTCATGGTTTAAAAGCATCAAAAACGTATCACCCCCCCTCCTCCCCCAAGTCACTAGTTTGTCATTTATTGTATTTGTCTTTGTTAAAAATACTTCTTTCACCTGAAAATGTAAACCTTACAATCTGCATTGCGAAATCAGGAAGTCATTGTTCATGGTTTAAGGTGATCACCACAACACTACTTTGAGAAGGGGAGGGGGGCATTGCAGCAGAAGCTGAAAGTTCCCGGGATTCTAGTGTTAAAGCTAGTGCTTGGTGGATCGATCCACAATATCAATAGTATCGATCTCAAGTTGGTATCGGATCAATCACGGCCCGCAAGTATTGATATTTTCACTCTCGTTTGAAACTTTTTTGGATCTGCTAAAGCAGCTGAGTCACCGCCTCACCACTCTCACCAGATCTCAGAGAAAGAGCATGCAGGCGGCATACAATGTTCGTGGTATTTAAATGCTGAGTTGTTTTTGACAAGTTACTTTTCATCTGTTTTTATTGTTCTATTTAAAGGCTAAGAAGTTACGAAATAATTATATTTCTAGTCGGTTATTTTTTTTAATTGACCCTTTTCTCGTGAATTCACACATCGCAGGAAAGTGCAGAGTCACGTCCAGCTCATATTGTTTAAGGCGGCAAAGCTGACAGCTGAACGTTTTTGAGGCAATTTTACGTAAATAATAAAAGGTAATCTAACCAATTGTAACCGAAAATTGTACAATATTTATTTTAGAAATGTCTTACTTGGTTGTATTCATTTCCTCCTCTTAGATTGTTCAGTAATCCTGTCTGCAGCTCAGCTGCTTCCCCAAATTCCTTTGCATGATATTAAAAGAGTCGTGGATTATTTCTCTCTGACAACGCAAATAAAGTTAGACAAAGTTACAAGAACTTTACTGAATAATGCTTGTTTGATTACGAAGGTAATTATGATTTTATTCTTTTAATCTGTGCTAACGCTAACCTTAGCTTTGGCTATGAGACGTGGAGCTGCAGAAGGTCTTTTCTCACCAGTTAAAAGTTGTCTAAATTTCCGTTCTCACATAATCTTTGTAAACAGATCAAAAGTCAGACAATTCCAGCGTGTCTGACATTAAAGTCAAACTTATTCCTGTTGTAATGTTTTATACTGTGGTCAGTGAGCTGCTGTTAGCTCAGCCGTGGTTCTAACATCACTCCTCTTTGTTTTTGATCATAACTGTGTCTGATCTCCGGGAAAATAAAGGTAAAAGTAGGATAAAATAATTAGCTAAAACCAGTAAAGGATAGAAAAAAGGGTAGTAAAATAAATAATTAAAAAAACCATCTTTGACAAAATCCAGTGTTTCATAGCTAAACTTCTGTCTTCATATTGTTTACATCAGAGGGACTGTCACTCAAGGACCAAGTTGTTGTTGTTATCATAATATAATGCGAAAAAAAATAAGCATTTAAATGTAGATTATTCTTTTGGTACTAAAAATGTAGCTGGGTAACACCGACCCCCTCCCAAACGAGCGCGCGCCTCTCGCCGTGCCCCCTCCATTCTCCATCCTCCATCCTCCCTCCGCGCTCCGGTTGTGAGGCAGAGCTGCTTCTTTTGTTCAGTGGCGCTCAGCTGGAGAGGTGCGCAGCGCTCCAGCTGGCGCTCTTCCACTCATCGCAGCTCCTTCTCCTCCAGAGAAGACGCGGGGCTCGGCGGGAAGCACGCGCCTCTTTACAGGGTGTACCGACGCTGCATGCGGCTCGAGCTGCGTGGTTTTGCTCCGCGCATCGTCGGACGTGAGCCTCCGTTCTGAGGAACTGCCACCTGCTCCGCGTTCAAGCCGCGCTCCGGGGAGCTGCGTCGTCGCTCCGCATTCCTGTGGACCTCCTAAAGGTACAGACCACCTGCTCTGCTGTTTGGCTCGTGCGTTTCAATCGAGATGTCAAAATAAGACAAATGCTTTCATGTGTAGTTCATATTGATATTAAAATAAGAACTGGATTGAGTCGTGATAAAATGGAGAGAACCTGGTGAAAGCTGCGTCTACACAAACACAGCTGTAGGCTATAATGAGTTGAATAATAGGTTATGAGGCACACCTTACAACTATCTGCTCATCCCCTTCTCTCTAAAGTTCAGGTGAGGGAAAGCAGCAGCTCTGAATGCGGACAGCCCAAGTCACTGTCACCAAACCCAGAGGAAAGGTGAGACCATCTCCGGATGGCACCTGATCTCCACCTGACACCTCCAGGAATGGTTCCAGTCTGAGAAAACTTTTCCATAGTGCTGGTCTCCATCCCCATGGGACTTTAACTCTTTCACACCAGAGCGCCAGTGTTCATGTTCTTTGATTTACTGTAATTTTTTGATTGTGAACACAATAATTCCAGTAGATTGTGAAAGTCACAATCTACTGGAATTACGTTGATCGTGTTAAAAAGTTACAGTATGTTAAAGATTTTGTGCTTAGGCATCACCGGCGATGCCTCAGGTGTTAATGGGTTAAGCTGAGCTTGCATTCATTATTTAACTTTTATTACCTTTTTTATTTTTCATATGATTTTTTTTTCAGACCAGATTTGAAAAATGCCCAAAAAGGGGGCGGGGCTTGTGGAGCTGGAATGAGCGGCGAAGGTGTGGCTTGCATCTATGATTGACAGTTAGGTTAGCTTTATGTAGCTGTAACACCGGAAGGCGCAGTTCTCGCACTATTTACAGCTTAATTTTTAGAGATAATAAAAATGTAAATGTATCACGACATCAATGATTTTATAAGTTTTCATTTGATCCATGTTTTGTGAAAATCGGTTCAAAATGTGGAAGCTAGCCCGATTTTTGTGGTTTATGCCATTACATTGAAATGGCTGTGTTCTGTTGACGCGACTCGAGGTATAGCAGTGGCGCTTGTGGGCGCACTTCTCCGCCTATAGCAGCGATTAGGCAAGGACCAATCCAGTAATATCTGTCAATGCTCAAGATGCTGCGTTGGGAATGCCTGACAGCGGGGCTGCTGGAGCAGCTGTGGGTCCGAGGGGACCCGTGTCTGAGAGTGGTAAAATGCCACTTGCTATCCAAGCAGAGATGCCCAGACTTCCCTCTTCTCGGTCATTTCTTCCAGCTCCGCTGGGGGGACCCCGAGGCGTTCTCAGGCCAAGTCTCTCCAGAGTGTCCTGGGTCTTCCCTGGGACCACCACCCACCTATGATGCCGCTAGCATCATAGCTAATAAAGGCTAACGTATTAAACAAACAATCCCAAGTGAAATGTTCATTAAATCCATCACAGGACAGAGTTTGCTGGATTTAATGCCACTACACTAAACCTCTTTTCCCTAACTTCCAACTCCACTGGAAAGTTTTTTTAAGCCAGTAGTTTTTTTTACAACAGAAGGTAAAACAACTACAATCCATGCTAAAGCTAACGAACGACCATTACAGAATCAATGATGGGCGGAGTTTCTATTCTGGATCTGCAGAGCATGATGACATGACACTTCTGAAATGACGTGGGACTCTTTTTGACCAATTCAACTGTAATACCTCGTTTCAACAAGTAGGGGGCAGAACACAGACGGTTATTGACTATATTTTCATGAAGTTTATTTTTCATTTGGCAACAACCAACAGACAGCACTTTCAAAGCCCTATCAATAAAGGTCAACAGACAAAAAAGTTGATAAAATGTTTGGTGACCCTTTAAAGTTCTTTACATATTTAACATAAGTCAGAACTGAACTTGATTGTAATTCTACTTCTGACTTTTTATTTTTATTTAGTCGTCTCTGTTGTAGAATTCTGTCTATAAAGACTTACGAATTAATTCTATACATCCTGTTGCTTGAAGAGGCGACTTTGAAAATGACTTTCTCAGAGAATTTTTCTGTTTCTCTTTCTGTCTTATACTTTCTTGGCTCGGTTTCCGCTGTGCTGGATCACAGGCTCTGCCGTCACCATCATTGTTCCTAGAAGAGGTTTTCTTTCTTTCCCGGTATCGCCTGTTCAATTCTCCTCTTTTTGGGTTTTTGTGTGACGAGGCGTCAAAACAGATGAACTATATTCCTTCAGAGAACGGTCCAATGTTGGCTCTTCTCCAGGTGTGGTCAAAGCCCAACACAGAAATGTCATCGTGTCTTAGTGCCACATCAAAGCCACTGAAAGGAGAACAGACCAAAGAAAGAAGTGAGGAAGAAGGCGACAGCCTGAGAAATATTGTTGGGACTCTGTGCTTTCTGTATGAAATGGCTATAGTTATGCATTATGTATCTGATAGGCATCGGTTCATAGAGGTCTGCTGCATATCACGGTTCAGATCTCTGGTAGACGACTTTCCTAGAGCTAATTGACTGTCCCATCGTGCCTTGTGCATTGTAAACATGCATTTTGGGTAGTTTTTCCTACTGGACACACCATGTCTAATAGTTATCTAATAGACAAAAGATATCTGTTATAAATCTGATAGACATTTATTGTAAATGTCTACTGGACAACTCTATTTTGTTACTCTATTAGGTGCAGATAGAGGTCCTTACATCTACCCGTAGACATCTAATCTTTGGGTATTTTTGGATGTCTATTAGAGTACTTTTTAAACACAAGTTTCAGTAACCTCGCTGGTTGGTTGCACTCAGCTTAGTACACTCTAGTAGCAGCAGAGGTGAATGGGCAGGAATTCAGTCTAGCATTCTTGCAATTTCATAAAAATCTATGAACCTTGTAGAGATTTTGGAAACGCAATACATTAATAACCTTAAAATAAACCTTCTGCTATGATTACCAGAAAGAAAAGCCATCCTGGCATGCACGGGGAGTAAGCAAAGGACTGCCAATGGGAACACATTATCAGAACAGAGGATCTCTGGCTTGAGCTTGGCTGTGGGACTGATGAAAGCATTTCAGCCGCGTCCTGCTGAATGGAGAATGTGGTGCTATATGAGTCGATTTTAACCATCCCGTTTCCAGTAGCTCATCATATTGTTGACATTTTCCTGGTGGTAAAATATATGCACCTCAAGATGTGTCTGTTTTTGGCTGAGAACCAGAGATAGCTCTATGCCTTTACGAAGATAATAGTTTTTCCTCTAGTCAATGGTAGAAGGGGGGAAGGGTGAATGGCAAAGGATTCAACCGAGGAAGTACTAATTTACAGACTACAATGACCCTGATCCAATTAAGCAGTAAATACCTGCAACAGACTATGCATTTCTGGTGAATACATGACAATGTGGATTTGTCTGTTCAGACTGTGTGTTGCAGTAGACACCTGAAAACACATTAGCATAATCATTTTAGGCCGTAATATACCTTCACTTCGTTTTGTGCTCTGAATGGGGGCTGAACCTCTGCTCACCAGGGTACGTCAGTCTGTTTGATTGACAGCTAGGTAGGTGTCCATTCACTTCTCCAACCTTACAGCAGATGGAGCCCAGCCTAAGAGGGCTGCTGCTGGCTTTGCTTTGGCTGGTAGCATAATAGTCTGGCACTAGCAATGTTGAATTTGCCACTGTGAATAGAGCTGAGCAAATGAGCAGCGCAGCTGGTCCATCATGGTCAGGAGCCGAGCAGACAAAGCCCAGGAGGCACAGAGGCAAAGAAAAGGTGGCTTACCAGAGTCCCTGCTGACGCATCTTATTAATATTCATCAGTCACCCCTCCGCCACCCCTAAACCCAGCTCTGCACCCCTCTCCCACCAAATGCATTATTCAAAGGAAGCGTTTTCCCTATTAAATACTATAAATAAATAATGACATCTGGTAACACTTTTTATATCCCAAAGTAATGACAGGAGCACAGCTAAGTGTGTTCCACTGATTGGAGTTTAGAGGTGTTGGGTTGGATTTATGCTTTAGTGCTTCTCGGCTCTTTGTCTCTCCTATTCTTCTTTTGTTAATTCAGCTGCCATGTCAGTCGTCTGAACTGGATTGTATCTCTATCAGACTACTAGACGTGAAGCTAGTAGTTTGGGGGTGGAGGTGGGGGGTGGGAGTCTTTTTTTTTTTTTTTTCTTGTCTTCAGGAAACAAAAAAAGCTCCCTTTGGGTCCACTGTGTGATTTCAGCAGCTCCTGAAGCTGTATTTGCCTGGTCCATGTCTGTTTTGTTTTTGTGGTTAATGTTTTCACACTCACAGCAAGTATCAGAGAGACGCTGCGCTGAAGCATATCAGCAGTGTGGTGTTGGCATCATTGTAGTACAGGTTGTAGCTGTCAGACTCTGATGAGCTGGTAAACTGGGATGCGTTGAGAGGCCCACAGATGGCTCGTGTTTTCCACACTTGTGTCCTGCAATTCCCAAAGCAGATGCACATATTCATCTGTGTGTGGACTTGTTTTTAATTGTAATTTGCAGAAGCACAAAGGATCCCCCTGAATGTAATAATGTATCTCCAGAAAGGAATCACGTAATGGCGCTCATAAACTGGAAGACATTTTCCTGGAGGATAAGCAATTGTTAGGGATTTGTGTTTGTTGTCTTACTCAACCAGCCTTCAGGATCTATTTGTTAAGCAATAGCAGCAGTATTATACTTACAAAAATATTCTTTGTAATCAAATAGGTTTCTGAGATGCTGCTGAAAAACAACTTGAGTAGAAAAGGAAAACTGTTTTTCCTGTGTGAGTTTGTGTAAATGTTGTTATGAGGATTTCCTATCAGCACTCTGTGGTACTAGGGCTGTAATGAGTATCTGAGCTCTCAGATAGTCGTGATCTGTTCTAGAAAATTTGAGTATGAATATTTGCAGCGTCCAAGATCACTGATTTGCGATCTTTGTAAATATAGTAGAGTGCAGTAAAATATTATTAGGGAATGATATTGATGTATTTATTGTATTCTGTATTCTGAAATACAGAAAAATGTTGAACTAAAACAAAGCCGAATGAGCAGCGCTACCGCCACTGGAAGTAAACTTCATGTCGGTGAAGCTTCCTGTTTTCAAAGTAAAACTAGCGAGAACTTTTTTTCCCTTCAAAGTCTGAGAGGTTGACATAAGTTCTGCTCATTGACATAAATACGAGTTAGCTTCAACACTTTAGCTCCACCGTTTATATTGTTTTGGTTATGGTAACTCATCAACAGTTGATGCAATTAACGTAACGTAGCGGATTCTGAAGCGGAGAAAAGCATCCTGATATGCAGCTCTGCATAGCTGAAGGGCAGGTGTAATCAACGTGAATCTGCTGATTCTGTCACAGAAAAAAACAACATTTTATAACGGATTTGCACCAATATGTAAAAGTTTAAATTGACAAACACTGTTTCTTTCTTTCTAAACCTTTGTTTTTATTGTTTTTTGTATTCTGATCTCCTGTTCTTAATAAAGATATAAATGATTGTGATTTAATACATATAATTTTAATTTTTATATGTCCAGTAAAAAGACACACACATAGCAACAAGCATTATATTAAAAAGTTAGAATTGTGTTTCCATTCATACATTGTTTCGCTTGATTTGTGAATTGGATCGCCGCCAAAGCAACGATCCACAGCTCTAAGAGGTACTGGGTATCTGTCCTGTGGTCACTGCAGCGCTTCTAGAATTTAGTAGCTTCACTCAGAAATGTGTATGTTTTTATAAAACAGACTTTGTATCTATGGTAGCCAGAAACAAATGTTTCCATGATTCAGTTGTCTGTCTCCCTGTTGGTGCACCAGAGCTGTGAATCATCTTTTCATTATTTCTTTTTTATGTTGGAATATCAGCCTTTAAACATTGTTTCGCAGCTTTTTTATTTCTTTTTGATTGAGCAACTCTGGGCATCCCAGTTGACCCAAACTCAAACAGCCTGCCTTCTATAAATACAACATAGAAAACCCCTCCACCTCTTGTGGTAACAAATACACCCTGCTGGCATATTCAATAATGACATAAGAAAAGGAGCCATCATTTGTAAACAAGGGTGAAGTGAGGATTTCAGGTAAAAAGTCAGATTTACTTTTCACATCAACAAACTGCTAAGCTTGTTCTTTAGTCTCAAATGCATTACAATGAAAGCTTTAATGTATCTATTTGACTAAAAAGCTGAAAGACTGCCCAAGCTTATAATGCATTCTAATAGTACAGCAGTAACAGTGAGAGGTGACAGTGGCAGCTCGCCATCCCGCGGGTGGACTCCAGCGACACAGCGACCTATCAGCTTAAATCCAGACAGGAACAACCCCGATCTTTAGAGCTCTGGCCCTGTCAGGTTCATGTGGGTGTTTGAAAAGCTAATGCTAATCCACGGATGTGCTGAGCTGCACAAATGTTGAAGATTATGAGGACGGTTTGAGGTTAAGAGGCGACATCTTCACAGGAAGTCACTCGCTCATTCATTTTAAAAATGTGTCCTTTAAACAGCTAAATCTCAGAGCATCTGAGCGACTTATTGCTTGAACTCACATCATTTCCAGTAAGCTTCCAGGTGAGCTGGATAACAAGCTGACTTCCACGCAGTGTTTATGGGATCATAATGCACCAGATGTCCAGTCAGATGAGTGTGAAGAGGCTAAGCATGTGGCTGTAAGATACCCAAAGCTCCACCCTAGGGCTTTACTTTCCTTAGTGTTACCAGACAGCAGGTCATTTTTAAAGACGAAGGCTCAGGAGTTGATGGTTTAGGTTCTGTGCTTTTTTAGATGTGTGTTAGGATGAAAGTTTAGGATTTTATTCTGTGAACGTAAGATACATGTCCTGTCAAAGATTTCAGGATATGTGCATTTTTTTTAATCCAAAAAAATGGTTCTCTGAACCAAACAAGAAAAGCACGGAGTGGTTAAAAATGTTTCCTTTTGGTCAGAGAGGGGTCTTACTGCATGAGGAGATTCATTTCTGTGATGAAAGGAGTCTATCCCAGGAACAATAGATGAACAGTTTACCTCCGTTGATGGAGGCTGCAGGAGCACATTTCTCTGAACTGCTAAAGCTTTTCTTTCTTCTGGTGAAGTTGAAAGGACTCAATAGGATGGCTATAGTCTGTCTCAGATGGAACAGTCTAACGGCATAATTAATAGAGGGGAAAATGAAGAGATTTTGTCATGAATCCTCATCGGGAGTGACAGATGTTAAACTTGTTTGTCTCCGTCTGTCTGTGTGAGCTTACAGCAGAAACATCTGTTTGCAACTTTTAGGGAGATTCCTAAATCTTTTCCCTGTACTGTTTTTTTATTTTTTTATTTTTTATTTCTCTGTCAGAAGTTTTAATTAAGAGGCTGCCTGTCTGTCCTAATATTTACCCCAATACAGAATCTCTCAAGTTAGCTTCTATACTTTGATACATTTGTTAAAATCTTTGAGGGCTCTCGCTGGGGCTCCAACACCGGGATGCAGCCTAACAGAGGCCGCTTAAATTCGGTGCCCTCGTTAGTTCACACCAGACACAGCACTGCGGTCCTCCGCAGGAGGCTTACGCAGTGCAGCGATCTTTTTGGTGTCTGGTCTATTTTTTGTGCGAGCTGCGAGTTGTCTGAGTTTTTGTGATGAACTGGAGGAGTCACAGGATCAATGTAGTCGGCCGACTGCGGAGCAGGGGTGTGGTTTTGGATGTCTAAAAACAACCAACGAGAGAGAGGCAGAGAGTAGTAGGTGACAAGTCGAGATGGACAATGTCAAATTAATTGCTGTAAATAACCACAGCTGAGCAGAAGTGCTTATCGACCATCGTGAAAATACATGTCTGGTGTGAACTGGAGGTGATGCGGATTCCCTGCGCACTCTACTTTGTGGAACTTCCGCGTGTCTGAGAGTCTCAGACGTTTGGGCTGTAGGACAGAGAGGTCAGCGTTAAAAGGCCTGCAGTTATGCTGCAAAGTGTTGGGCCTGCTGTCTGTGACGGATGTGTGGCTGACTGTTGGCTGAGCTGTCTGCCAGTCCGTGATGAGGTTACAACAGCAGCTCGCTGTAGTTTGACTTGTATATTTGTGCTGTCTGTAGTAAATAAAGCCAACTCTTTGTCCTGATTTCAGCTGTTACGTTAAAATCCCACTGCACTGGTGCAGAGCGCCTTAGAAGACATCACTATTTGTCTTTTGGGGGGTGGAGTTACTTTGAAATGCCCCCTTTCAGTCCTTTGAAGCGCTGTGAGATGAGTGCTTTCATGCTGCTTTAGCATGGGCAGCTCTTCTCCAAGCACCACGCAGAGAAACATGATGATTCTGAAAGCTTGGCTGGCTGCAGTCACCTCGGGTGTTTTAGGTCAACTTCTAATTGGACCTTGTGGTAGCATGACCTTCTTTGTTTGACAGAGGGGGTGGGGGCAAAACTGTGGTGTACTTGTAGTGATTTTTAAAAGGGTCACAGCTGTCTGAGCTTGTGAAGGGTTGTAGTGTTGTGTGCATCTGCTCGTTTTGGGTTTTGTTGGTTGTGGCGTTGCAGCACTTGCATCTGAGAATTGCAGTAAAGACATTCAAACATTAAATCAGTTTCATCTTATTTGACAGGATCAACACAGTTGAACTGGACATTCTTCAGAGTGAACGGAGAATGAAACCCTCTCTGCTGCTCCGGACTCTGATTCTACCTGCCTTTCTGTTGTTCATTTGGAAAACATTTCTCTGCCTTATTTATCAAAATAAAAGATAGGCTTTGTCTAAAAACTACAAATAAATGCCATATTACCTCTTTAATTTAATAAATTACAGAATGTAAAAAATAAGTTTATTTGGATGGAGTTTCATTACGCTGATCTCACAGCTGCACGGCAGGACGCCAGCGCGCCATTAATAAATCTTAAAGAATTATTTATGTTCTATTAATTGCACGCATTAACGCGCATATAAATGTGTGTGTGTATGTATTTATATATACATATGTGTGTGTATAATATATATATTTTTTCATTAATCCACAAAACGATCCAAGAGTGACACGATCTGTTACATCCCTAGCAAAAAGCCAACCTTAACTTTATTTTTGAGCCGCTTTACCTGTAAGGAATTCGTTTTGCTGTTTAATGGTAACCTTCCACTCTTCTGCTGTTGCTCTCCTGTTCTTCCTTCACTCAGTCACTCAAAGTCACGATTGAACTTTCACACGTTTCAGAGGTTAATCTGCAGTCAGGCTTTTTGAGGTGTTTATTCTTAATCAAACCCCAACATGCTCTTCAGCCCATCACTTCACCTTGAAGCAATCACAGCAGTAGTGATTGCTTATGTGTTACTACAGAACAGCTTTTTTGAGTGTTGAATGTCCTTCGATCATTCTGCTAAAACATTTTTTAAATCTGCACTCTAATTAAAACTTGAAATAAAGTTCCCCAATGTTGTTTAGACTATAGGTGCTTGTCAGGATTCTATTGTGTTATGTGTTCTTGTTGCTGGGCTTTGTCCAGGCTAAGCAAAAGGACTCCATTTAACAGCAGTGTATTCACCTGTCATGGCTACAGAACGTTAAGCGACCCAGACGCTGGAACCCGGAAGAAACACAACTAGAGGCGAACGTGGCAGGTAAAAGGATTTAATGTGGAGATGGGAGGTAGAGCGTGGGTGGAGGTCCGAGGCAGAGGCTCGTGGTGTGACCGCAGACGAAGACCAAACTGGGGATCCAGGCAGAGGATGAGACTGACGACCACTCGTTGTGAGGAATTCCTGAGAGAGAGTAGAGAGAGCGTGAGACAAGGTCCTGACGAGGCGAGACAAATAATCTTTGCGTGGCGACCAATAATGCACCATCAGGGGCAACGGACTGGCGAGGAATGATGATCCGGGAGCTCCTTATGAAGGCCGGCATGGTGATGAGGTGAGTGGACGCAGCTGTGAAGGATCCGCAGCCAAACGGAGAGGGGAGGGGGAGGAGACTGACAGAGGCACCATGACATCACCTTTCTTTACGTTTTCCTAAAACCCGATGTCAGACTCCATCCTGCCACAGCCTCCACCTGATACAGCGCCTCAGGCCTCCTGTGGCATGAGCTCCCTGCAACAGCCACCAGATAAATGAGGTGTTTGCTTTACTTTGGCAGAGTGGTGTCGTTTTAAAAGGTTAGGGTGGCTTCACCGGGGAGGCCAGGCTCTGCTGAACAGGCTCTTGAATCAGTTCTTTGAAGAACCAGCACACCAGAAACTATGTGGCATCACAAGGCCTGACGGAGTCCCCCCATATTGTCACACTCCTGTGCGATGTGTCAAACTTGTTCTCTGCACTCGACCCATTCTCTAGGGGAGCGGTGAGCTGCACTCACAGCTCCGTCATGGACCCAAATCAGGGACGCATTAGGTCCCATTTTTAGTCATTGGTATGACTCCATGACCTCTCAGTGTCAGGGCAGACACCCTACTGAGCTGGAGTTCTACTCAAAGATGGGTCGGTCTCCTCTGTGTTCTCCACCAGCATCAGTGAAGAGTTACTGCTGGAGCTTCTTACAATTAGTCAGATTCCATTTAGCTTTAGCTTTAAACATTTACCATTTAGGTTTCATTTTTTTATGAGAGTTTGAACTTCTGTTTTCCTACTGAGTTTGGAGAATCCCTGGGAAATAATAACCAAATAACCTAATAATTCTAGTGGTGGTTGATTGAGTTCTATTTATTTGTTTTTACATTTCCTTAACATTATTATGTCTGATAGTATTTTTACTGCACCAAACACTATCCTTTTAGTAGATTTAAGATTAAATACTTTTATTGAACTGAGGTTTATAATATATATTTGTCAAGTTACGTTTTAACATTTTTTCTAAAGATCATTGATCTTATTTATGTAATATTGGTAGATGAATGTCTAAAAAGATCAACTGTAATGTTGTGTTAGTTTTCACTCTAACTGTAGCTTGTGTTTAAGTATGAACAGTATTTGAACGACCTATGTATGACTACGGGTGTATTCCAATTGGGAAAGTCCTTTGGTTTGGATCGAGTCCAGTTATTTGTTGTGGATCGAGTTCTGAACATTGCATTTGGTCTGTATTCAGACTGGCGCCGTCTACTGGAGATTTCTGTTTTGGACCAAACTTTGTAAACAAAACGATGTGACTAAAGATCTCTTCAGTCATTGGCCAGCAGCTAGGGGAGCAGGTCAAAACAAAAAGAGAAAGATTGAGGTGCTGAGGTTTGTCAGGATTTTTACTCATTCAAACTTTTTATTTCGCTGATCCATTTTGAGCGCCTGTTTGAAGGCCGGGTTCAACACAAGACGGTTACTGGAGATGCTACCACTTTAAAGGTACCCTAATAAATGTTTATGGCATATAGATTACTGGGAAAAGGGTGAGAAGCAATGGGGATCACGTTAAAAGTTGTTTTAAAGAGCCTGAATTCAACTGACCACATTTCAATAAGTTGGTGTGTTTCATTGTTGTGGTGTTATGGCATTGTTTTTAAGGGAATTTCCCTTAAGTGACTACAAGGTAGCTCTGGGATGACGTCACAGGCAGCACATGGCGCAGAGCGAGACACAGGGAAGCATGTAAAAAGTGTTTTTTAGTGATGTCAGAACAAACGTTCTAAAATGCAAGGAGTTGTACCATTTTGCTAACACGACAATTGTTGCTTTACAACGGCTCATCTGTTGTGTTATTCCTTCTCTGTTTACATCACGTGACTACCGGCTACGGTGGCCATTTTGGTTCAGTTATTCTGCTCTGGGTTCTTTTTGTACTCAGACTAAAGAATCTCAGAGCGAAAAGTTCAGTCCAACTGGAAGTGAACGGAGACCATCTCAAAAAATGGATCAGAGCAGTTCCTGGTCTGAGACCAGGATTTGTTGTGCATATTCAGACTGAAACTTTGTTCCACAATATTGGTGTAAACAAACTCTGGTTCAGTTTAAGCGGACCAAATGTGTCCAGTCTGAATTCAACCGTAGTTAATGTACCTTCAAATAAAACAAGGAAAGACAACATAATTCATTAATCCCTAAAGTGGGACATTAGTGAGGGGTGGGACAACACATTCAAAGACAAGTTGCCCACCGGAGGGCAGCAGCTACTCAAACCAGGCAGCGCTAAAGCCCAGAAAAGAAACATGAGGGAGTAAGGATAAGATGTCTAAAATCAAGCATTTTTGAACTGTGTCACAGTAGAAACGACATAGATTGAAGTACAGGCAAAAATCCATCAACATTTGAGTAACATTGATTCACAAAGATGATAGATTCACAAGACAGCTCAACACAGCGGGCCGGGCCTTGTAGCAGCATGTGTTGATGGACAGCACAACTAGAGGGAGCAAGAAGAGTTCACCAATGCTAGGGAAAGGGTTGTGGACAGGTTGGGAATGTGGGTTTCCATGACTACCAGTTCTGGTTATCGCACTTTCAGCGGATTGTTTTGGTTGGGCCTGGGAGAGTGCCCTTAGCCCATTCCAATTAGAGATGAATGTTTAGGCGCAGGCATCCTACCACTAGCTAATAATATTATTGTTACTCTGCACTTTCCTCTGGATAAATGTGATGCCAATGGTTATTGGTCTAATTATTTTTTTGAATCTTTCATGTCCAGTGCCATAAAGTTTTGTGTTGTCCTTGGAAGAAGCAAATGTGTAAGAACCCTTGAGATTGGTTTTGGTCGTATGTATTGTTTCTTAAGAAATGTATTTCAGGCCTAAAGAAAAAAAAAATGTTTCCGTCAAAGTGTGACATTAAAAAGGCAGTGTTGTAAATCCATTTTGAGACATGATCACATGAAACTTCTATCTGTATCGTCTTCTGTCTGTTCATTGCAGCTTGCCGTTTTTCTCTCTCGTTTTCGATCCTCTTAGCAGCATCTTCCACAGCCCACACCATGGCACCTCCTGCTTTTTGACATATTCAGCTGCTAGCAGGTTCTTCCAATTCTTGTGTCTGTCAAATTAAATCTGATGCAACATCAGTCCCAGTTAGGAAATGTTCAGTCTGAACCTGGACAGACTTGTTCTCGTACAATGTAAAAGGAAAAGTGGGTTTGGAGGGGCTAGTTCAACTTCAAGTCAGATCCAGTCATAAAGAAAGTCACTTTGTTCAAATCAGTTTAACACGTGGAATTTGAAGTAAAAACAGTAGAAACTGAAGTTGGTGAAATTTTGCAAGAAAATTAGCAATATTTTGTTTACCTTTAGCCGTGATGGTCATTTTAAGAATAAGAATGACATAAATGGAGACGTTTCTGACATGGTAATTTAATGATATTTGGACATATTTAAAGTGGCCATATAATTGGTCTCAGGTTTTAGTATTAGTAGAAATGACATATTGTAGTTTGAATTGAAGGAGAAAAACATTTACCTGTCTTTAGTCTATAATGTGAAACTATTCATTATTTTATCAATGAAATAAAAACAAGTGTATAAAATCACTTTAGGTTTAGACGATGAAGACACAAACTGTTCTGCATCAATTTCTAAAAAATGGACAAAAAAGAATAACATTATTTTTAAGTAGGTTTCCTTTCAAATGACAGCCTGAAAAGGTCCACTAATAAAATAATTCATATCAACAGTTCAATAATTGATTGATGTGATGGATGGATGGGTGGATGGATGGATGGATGGATGAGTGGATGGATGAGTGGATGGATGAGTGGATGGATGGATGGATGGATGGATGGATGGATGGATGGATGAGTGGATGGATGGATGGATGGATGGATGGATGGATGGATGAGTGGTGTGATGGCAGAATATATGGATGGATGAGTGGTGTGATGGATGGATGATAGATGGATGGATGGATGGATGAGTGGTGTGATGGATGGATGGATGGATGAGTGGTGTGATGGATGGATGGATGGATGGATGAGTGGTGTGATGGATGGATGGATGGATGGATGGATGAATGGATGAGTGGTGTGATGGCAGAATATATGGATAGATAGATGTGTGGGAAATGATAAATGTTTGGATGGCTTGTTTATCCCCCCAAAAATTCTATGGCAGTCATTCTGGTCAGCATTAGTTAAGGGGGGGGGGTTACCAGAGGAAGGAGACAGTAGCACAACAAACTTACTGTAACTCTATGCCTGCCACAAGCAGAATGTGGGTGAAGAAAACAAAGAACCTCAGTACAAAAAAGTCTATAAGTCTTGAGTCTAATCTGCTGATGTGTCTCTCCACAAAGCTCCACCATCCCACCTCTCACTGTAAGATGCTTAGGAGCTGCCAGATAAATCAGAAATCCTCCGATCTCGATCCGATTATCAAACTTCTGAGCAGGTACACATCTTCTAAGCCATCCACAGACAGTTGGGAAAGACACTCTTACCTCCACCAGCCCTATGGGTCGTTGGTGTATCCAACCGCAACCGTACCGTCAGGGCAGGAAGGGTCCTATCGATCACATTTAAAGACTAGTTTCTCAAATCCATTTTCAGAGTGAGAAGGCAGAACAAGTGCTCAGAAAGGAAAGTGCAGGCAGGATGCTCAGAGGGTTCGACGGGACAGGAGAAGCCTTGGAATGACACGGGATGAACAGGAAGA
>NC_050515.1:29951187-29973967 GCF_002922805.2 Oryzias melastigma | reverse complement strand
CTAATGTTACAGACGTTTCTATGGATGCCTTTATTTCTACGACTTCTGCCTGCTTTGGGTCGATAGTGGGAATAACCACATTTAGCTGTCTGAGTTTTCTCAGATTACATAAAATGATTGACACTAACATGTTTTAACATAAAAAGAAACATTGCTTTAGTCCTCATCTTTAGCTGAGTTTGTCTTTATTTTTTGTTGCAATGTGTCACAAAATAATATTGAAAAAAGCAAAGGAATTGGGTTAAGGAATCCAGTTTCTTTTATTGCTTTGGCTCACTTCCTGAAACACAAACTGCATTCCTAAAACCACCAGGACGTTTCTCCAAACCTCCTGGCATTTGTTCACAACAAACTCAACTTTTCACTCAATTCCTGACATTTCAAATGCTTTAGTGTTTGACGGCAAACGATCAACTACAAGATCCATCATTCAATAAATGAGTCACTTCTCTGGGATAGTTTTACCCTCCAAAACAGAGATGGGTAACTCCAGGCCTCGAGTGTCTGCCTGATTTCCAGGCATCCAAGCCCTAATCATGACTCGTTACCTGGTTCAGGTGTGTCCAGCCAATCAGAACATCGCAGAGCAGGTATGTTGGAAAACATGCAGCGATAATGAACCTTTGGACTATGTTACTGGAACTTTGTTTTTGTTTTTTGTCAAGTTTGATTCTAATGGATCTTTGTTTTCTTGGAGTAATACTGCAGATATAAAAGTCTTTAGAGTTTTGCTTATCTTACTGTTGATATGTTTTGAGTTCACAATTTACATTTCTGAGTTAACACTTGATAAATTAGTCAATAACAATGAAAAAAACATTTCTGTCTGGCCTGATTTTGTGTCATTAAATTAACCTAGTAAAATACAGTAATTAATAGTGATTAATCACAATGCAAAAGTGTGATTCATCTTGTAATTTTTAATGTATTTGACAGCACTAAATAAAAATAAACACTCTAAATTTTAAGTTTTGTGTGTGATTTCATATTGTGATTATTTGCAGATAATAAGTAACAACTGAAAGCTAAATATATATTAATGTTATTAATATATATATATATATATATATATATATATATATAAGGGCTGGAAATCACTGGGTACCTCACGATACGATACGCAATACATGGCTCACGATAATGATAATATCGTGATACTGCGATAATTGGTAAAAATGCTCTCTAATAACTAGCATTATATAGAAGAACATGTTTTTTGGGAAAATATATCTCCATTTATCTTTTTTAGCTTAAACACAATCATAATAACCAACTTTTCTTATTTTGTGCAACAAATTATCGACACTTTTGTGCAACATTGCTGAAATCAGTAATACTATGTCTTTGACAAACATTTTTTGTTCCCCTCACTTGAAAAGGGCTGAGCGTCCAAAAATGAAGGCTGATTTACTCAGACTGTCACTTGAGATTATTTTTCCAATCTTTATTTATTTTCCATTTGGTCAGTCAGCAGTCAATAGGTAAAAACCTTAAAACACACATAATAATGGCAAAAAAATAATTTTAAGTGCTTCAATTAATTAGCAACATCCCTAATTTTAAAGTGAATTAATGTACTTTATTTTAATTACATTTAAATTTAAGTTCATACATCAAATCCTGCTTTTTTACTTAAGAGTTACTTTAAATTAGTATTAGCAACAAGTAATTACATTGTTTGAAAACGTCACATTATAAATTTACTAAAGTTACACCGTACACCAGCAAGTTAAAAATTAAAGTGTATGAAAACGAAAATTCCGACGGTCCCTGAAGTGTTCACAAACAGCTGCGAAACACGCGCCCAGTTCCCACAGCAAACAGGAAGTAAGTGATCGCTGACATTCTAGCGCTCAGACAAAGTCACTTCTTACCGGCTGGATCTCCTACAGATGGAGGATAAATGCTGACAGGTAGACATGCTTCACACACGCGCTACAGAGCCTGTATCTCACCGGTGCTTCTCCCAAACGAGCGCGTGTGTCTCTATTAAAAGTCCAACGCAGCGCGCCCATCTGTACAATAGTTCCGCCGCGCGACTCAGACGCTCAGCGCAAACGCCTCTTCAAATGAAAAATATAATATCGATACTTGGTGAGAACCCATCGAGAATCGATCGCAGGACTAAATATCGCAATATCGATATTTTGGCACACCCCTAATATATATAGCAATTTATTTCTTTCCAGGTTTGTGATTAATTAGTTAAATTTTTTCAATTGATTCTTGGCCTTACTTCTGAGAGATTTACTTTATATAGATTAATCAAAATCAACAATCTCCTTTGGGAGTTCATTATGAGTTCTTTTTTTATAGTTTTGTTTTCCGTTTAATTCCCCTTTTTATTCTGTCAATATGAGGGATTTTCACGGTGATGTGCCCTAATGACAAAATGTCTAAACATTTTGATCTGCAGGACCAACAGAACACTAAAGGACGAGGTATTTTGAGGGCTTAGTTCTGGTTCATGCCGGAGATGGGTTGTTTTAAGGAATGACCAAATCCTCTCTGATAAAAGAAATGAGCCAAAGTCATTGAAAATGAATGTGTCTTTTCTGATGGCTCTGTCTGTTTGAATGAGACGAGGATTTGCTTTTGAAAATTTAGAAAATATGAAAACTTTTGAAAATGCCACCCATCTTCTGAAACTTGCCCCGAGAACATGTAAAAACACAAAAACACAGGTTTCGTTGGAGTGGGTCTTTAAGGGAATTCTTAGAAAGCCTGTAACCTTATTTTACAGACAGGCAGTTTATCTTGTTGAGCAAGTGAAACATATTTGCACTCAGAAATGGTTTTACTTCTTCATCTGGAGGAGAGCCGATGAGAGGGTGAGATCCTCGACTGCATGAGCTGTTGGCTGCAGTGACAGGAGAGCATTTATCAAGACTCAGTGGACAAAAGCAGATTATCGGGAATGAGACCAGGTGTAAAAAAGAAAAATGTCAATACATCACTACATTTTAAAGATAAAACAGTGTATGCTTTTCTCTCGGACAATCAGCACGTCTTTGGTTGATTCAGGGACCTCTTAGGGTACGCTCACATCCCAAAATGCTACCATACAGCCACCCCAATTAAAGCTTTTCAGCTAATTCAGCAGGTGGTTGCAGAGGTTTTAGGAAAAAAACTTAAAGCAAATGGACAATCTTCCTCTAAATGTAGACATGGGTCAGTGGTCGCATAGACACATTGTGAAGTCATGAGGTGGCTAAGATCTTTGGATCCGTATGCAATAAGGTTTAATGATAACAAAGAGCAGGTCCAACCAGTGCTAGATTAATAAAATTAAAATCCACCTAAACATACATTCTGACTAAATGAACATCTTTATAAACTCACAGACATGAATTTTACAAACTCTTATAATAAAATATTTTTAAAGTAACCATTTGTGGACTAAAACACAACATTTTTTGCTCATTCTTTCTTCTTCTGGAATAAGGTGTACTTCTATAGCGTGATCACCACCTAGTGGTCAAACTGAAACGTCCTCCAGGAGAAGCAGAACAATGTTTCCAATGTTAATGATCTGAACATTTTAGTTAGAACTTCTCCTTTAGAGAATCTATGTAACACTGGATGATATTAACAATCTCAGTATTTCACTGATACATTTAGAGTATTGATATAAATATATTAAGGGGCGGCCATGGTGCAGTGGTAGGGCGGTCGACTCCTGATCAGAAGTGAGCGGGTTCGACTCCGCCTTGCCCACCCATGTGTTGAAGTGTCCTTGGGCAAGACACTGAACCCCGAATTGCCTCTGGTGGGAGGTTGGCGCCAGTGTTCGGCAGCGGAGCCACCACCAGTGTGTGAATGGGTGAATGGGTCTGTGACTGTGAAGCGCTTTGGGTGTCATGATATGCGTAACGAGGCAGACCCAGTTGCTGGAACCCGGAAGGAAGATGTGAGGCAGGAGTGGAATAAATAGAGGTTTATTGTCCGTGGAGATAAAGGAGTACGTCCAGAACCAGGAGTGGAGATGGAGACTTGGGGAGCGAGGACCAGCGGCAGACTGGAGCGGCCAGGTGGCTCGAAGAAGTGAGTTCGACAGCGGGTGCGTGACGAGGAGAAGATAGGCTTGGATGAAGAGGAGGTGGTAGACGAGGCAGGACCCAGGTCGGCACGTGGAAGGTAGGACCGGGTAAGGCAACGAACTGGCGAAGAATGCTGGGGAGAGCTCCTCTTAAGTAGGCTGGAGAGTAGATGAAGAGTGCCGACAGCTGGGTCCAATTAGTAGGTGGAGGAGGAGCGTAGGCGGACCATGACATTGGGCCCTCGAAGGAGGGTAGAAAGCGCTATACAAGTATACAACATTTACCATTTACCATATTCAAATCAAATAGTAGATTATTAATGTATTTCTAAACAAATGTGTATAAACATTTAAACTCAAAATTGAATTAAATTGAAGAATTGAAAGAATCGAAAAAAATCAGATCAAATCAATTCAGGCTCTTGTGAATCGAATTGAATCGTTTCTGGAAATTATAATCGATACCCAGCTCTAGGTAAAACGTAAGACGAGGCTTGGTCAGGAAACAGACCAGGGTCAAAGCACAGGAGTGAGGCAGGAGGCGAATAAACAGGCAGGGGTTGAACACAGAGAGGGAATGGAAAGGAGAGGCATGAAATCTCGAAGACCTCCCCATCACGCGGTGGCAGTTGGATTTGTGCCCGTAACATCATTCCATATACTTCTACATCTCAGAATTTCCAAATCCTGCCAGCAAAATCCTGTAGAAATGGAATTGTGGGGAGAACAGCTGAGAGCCTCTGGCTGTGTGTGGTCACGATGAGATCCATAATTATCCAAAGCAAGCTGACAAACGGCTGCAGGTGCATGAGAGATGAAGGCAAATGAGGCAGAAGAGAGGTCAGAGGACACCAGAGGAGGTGTTACTGCAGCTTGTCAAATTCTAATGTTGAGCCAGTTCTGTGCAGAACTGCGAGAACATTTTATTCTTTCATCAGCGCCTCAATCCCACAGCATGTCACAGTCCCGCTGTTTGTTCCAGTCAGCATGTTTGTCAGTGAGCGTGGATAAGCTGCTTTCGGGCAGTTGCTGCTGTATTCAGAATAAATTGTGTGCTTTGGGGCAGAGCGTGAGAATGAATCAACAACTTTTGCTGACACTGCCAAGAGTCCAGCTGGAAGAGGTGGAGGTTAACATCATCAATCGGGATAATTAATTGTTCCAATTTAGCTATTACGTGTTGAATTGGAGCTGAGAGCTGACACCTGCAGGGTCTCCAGGAGACCGAGACACATTCACTGCCATCATCAAACGTTAACTCATAATCATTAAAAAGTAGAACTAAGTAACTGGAGTTGGAATCAAATATCATTTATCTGTGAGTAGCAATAGTTAATGACTTAAAGACATCATAAACATAAACATTTCCTGTATCGTGGAACAACAAACTGCTTTCTGCCAGACGTGTGTTTGCACTGCTCACTGCAGATATTGCTGATAATTGAAGTGTCTTCTTACGTCATATCTGTAGTTTGTTTGTAAGACAGTGGAGAGAGGATCAGACTGAAGAACCTAAACCATGAACCAGAACACTGACAGGGATTTGAAAAGAGGAGACCGCTGTGAGGATTACAGGAAAATCGAGCTAGATAACCGGGATGTGCTGCAATCCTAACATGACCAAAGAGAAAGAACTCGGTTAAATGGTAAATGGTGTATACTTGTATAGCGCTTCCTACCCTCCTTCAAGGGCCCAAAGCGCTTCACAGTCACAGACCCATTCACCCATTCACACACTGGTGGTGGCTCTGCTGCCAAACACTGGCGCCAACCTCCCACCAGAGGCAATTCGGGGTTCAGTGTCTTGCCCAAGGACACTTCAACACATGGGGCCAAGGCGGGAATCAAACCCGCTCACTTCTGATCAGGAGTCGACCGCCCTACCACTGCACCACGGCCGCCCATGGTGAAAGAAATTAACTCATTGTCACAAATATGGTGGCCAACACGGCTCACATAAAGGCAAAAGCCGAACCACAATGACGAAAGCGGAAGCACAACAACGTAAGTTAACAACAAAAAAACAAAAGCTGAGAACACGACCACAGAAGCCAAACCACAACAATGAAAGTTACATCATGACAACAAAAGCCGAAGCACAATAACAAAAGCTGAAGCTCAAGCTTGTCGCTAGTCACACAAAGCACGTTGCACTAGTCACACAAACACAGAGCGCTAGTGACTCAAAGCACGGAGCGCCAGCCATGCAAAACATGGGGAGTGGGGGGGCAGAGGTTTTCACAAAACCAAGCAAAGTAAATGCAAGTAAATGCAATTTTAGTTTGTAACAGTTATTGTGAATGAAATCATACAAATTAAACAGACATGTGACAGTTTTCAGGGCTTAGTCATTTACAACAAAGTTGTTAAATAAAGAGACTTAAAGTTCCATCTTAACCTTACATGACTATCCAGCTCATGAGACAGACAGTTCTAGATATTATGGTAGACATTTAAACTTTGCTGAAAGAAGTAAAACATATGAAAGAGTATAAAAAGAAGCAGCAGTCAGTGGGATATTGCCACAACACCCTAAACCCATCAGAGGCTCTAAGAGAAGGCTAACCCTCTGTGAAGAGTCCATTTGTGTTTTCTGTCTGATTAGATGTATGTGCAGCAGGTAGGAAGCAGCTCGCTGCATGCTCAGCGTCTCACCTCCTGGCATTAGTTGTCACTCTAGGACATTGCAGACGTCTAAAGCCCCAGCAGGTAAACCCATGCCCCTGACAGACAGGACCAGGGCCGGGTATGCATCAGATGAATGAATAGAGGCAGGTCTTCTCACTTCTGATTTTGACAAATGAATGTGTCTAAGAATCGATGCAGCTTGATGCAGCTCGTGGAGGCTGGTTTTTCTAGAATGTGCTTGGACTAAACTGCATTGTCAGACTTAACAAAGCCAGAACTGGTCGCTTCTCTCACCATCTAGCAGCCATTTCTATTCTTACTTTCTCCTTTTGAAGTTAGTGCAGCTGTTTTCCACCATCATGGAACGCTGTTGTCATGATTCTGTGATCTGGTTTTGTCATCTTCTGTTTTCCCTGTCAGTCCCACCATTTTCAGGTTAAATCATCCACAGCCGTTTTCATTTAGTTTATTTAACCTCAGTGTATTTAAGTGTCTGGTTTTCAGTTTCTCATTGTCAGGTCATCTGTTCTGTTATGTCACGTCACTGGTTTGGTTTCTCCTGGTTTTGTCATGTTTTGAGTTTTTAAGTAAATCTTTGCGTTTCTGCCACCATGTCCTGTCTCCTGCGTTTGGGTCCTCCACTACCATCCATGACAGCTGTGTTCACGCTCTGTGTTTTCAGTTTAGCAGCGGCCCCTCGCTGTGTCGTGGTTTATCTTTTGGACTGTTGTTTTGCTGATTTTTTTTTAGTGCAGTTTTGGATGATTATTTATTTTTGAATTGTGTTCTGCATGCTGATTGGCTGTAGACCGTTGTCCTTCCATCTGCTCTGCGCCGTGTCTCCTGTACAGAATAAGGGAGTGCCAAAATATCAACATTATATATCACGATATTTAGTCCTGCAATTGATTCTGGATGGGTTCTCACCAAGTATTGATCATTTATTTTCATTTGAAGAGGCTGTAAAACGTTATATTCATCATCCTTTGGTGAGACGTTCCTTTGGAGGTAGATAGGGGGCGCACGTTGCACCAATGTGTCTGGCAGCTATTTGAGTTATTTCATTTTTGTTCTGTTGTTTACAACAATTTAGTAGTGGCACTGCTGTTAATGTTTACTATTGTTAACACTGAATTTACAGATAATTCCAATTCAATCTGTGTCAATGCTTGTCAAAGACAGAATTACTGATTTGTACTAAAGTGTCTATTATTTGTTGCACAAAATAAGACACACGTTGTTTGTTTTGAATGGGGAAATATTTTATGAAAAAATGTGTTCTTCTGTATAATGTGAGTTATTAGAGATTATTTTTACTCATTGTCACAGGATTACGATATCATGGATATCGTGAGCCACATATCGCGTATTCCATCGTATGAGGTACCCAATGATCCCCAGCCCTAGTACCCAGTTTTCATTCTATAATCCTGGACTTATTTTTCTACAAAGGTTTGAACTTTACCAGAGGGATCCGAGTGCCTGCATAGCTATGAGGAATGGTTAAAAACGACATGTATATGGAGGCTTTAGAGTCACTGATGTCACTCAGTGGTATTTCTGTTATCATGTCTTGTTGCTTCCTTCTCAGTTTTGCAGAACGTTCACATCCTTCCATCTGTCTCTTCATAAACTCTGCAATTTCTAAACTATAATTGTTGAATAGATGAGTTTCATAAAGGACCAGAAACCCTCAGCTACTACTGAAGCGTAATCCTTTTCATTCTAGATCAGCAGGAAATTGACATCAAATCAGAAAGAAATTTAGAATCTTTATGAGCCTGGAGTCCTTGTTGTTGTCTGCATAAAGCTGAAGGCTTGTTACATCTCTGGAAATGTTCATTCCATTGCAGGAAAGCTAAGTGGGGGGAATGATTTCAGAGGAAGACCCATCAAAACACAAAGTCCATAAATCCTTAAGCTTTAGATGCAGTCGTTCAGGGTTTTGACTACATCTGTGGATCACATCAACGGATGACAGAGATGACCAACTCTTCAGAGAACCAGGATTCATGTTGATGAACTGATCCATGCTGTGAAAACTCACTAATACCTCAACAATCAAAAGCTGAGCATGTATATTGAACAACCATCATTTTTTAAAAACAAGTAATAATAATAATAATAATACATTTTATTTCAAAGCACCTTTCTGGTCACTCAAGGACACTGTACATTACAAAGAGAACGATAATAAAATCAAGACAAGTAAATATATCCTAAAAACAGAAATACGATAAAATCTAAAAAAAAACAAACAAAAAAAAACAAAATAAAATCAGCCACAGGATTAATGGTCGTGAGATCAGACAGAAAAGGCAGATTTAAACATGTATGTTTTGAGTTTGGACTTAAACACGGGTAATGACTCAATGGTCCAGAGATCAGGTGGGAGTGAGTTCCATAGTGTGGGGGCCGAGTGGCTGAAGGCTCGGCTCCCCATGGTGACCAGACGGATGGGGGGTACGGAGAGTTGGAGGGTGGAAGAAGACCGGAGTGTACGGACGGGAGTGTAAATATGGAGGAGCTCAGATAGGTAACGCGGGGCCAGGTAATGGAGCGCTTTGAAGGTGAGGAGGAGAAGTTTAAATTGAACTCTGAATTTGACAGGAAGCCAGTGGAGCTGTTGGAGGACGGGGTGATGTGATGAAACGGTGGAGTTCAGAAATAATGCGAGCGGCTGAGTTCTGAACCAGTTGGAGTTTATTGAGAGTTTTTTGAGGTAGACCGGACAGAAGTGCGTTGCAGTAGTCGATGCGAGAAGTGACCAGACTATTGACCAATATAGAAGCAGAATCGACAGTGATATTCTTAACTCTTACAACTGTATGGTAAGGTGACAAAGGTGGTGAAGGGAAATTATGTCAAAAAGGAAAGAAGAAAGAAGAGGAAATTAACTTTAGCTAAGTACAGGGTGAATAAGAGTGCTTCATGCTAGCTTTATTCTTTAACCTGATGTGTAATTCACAATAGAAAAGTCATTTGAAGTATTGATGTGTACCACAGCTGTGTGAAGGTGCTGAAGGAGGTCAGAGATGGATGTTGAAGAAGTATTTGAAACACACCATTAAGTTTTATACCATCCCTTATGTAGATGTTAATAAAGGACAGCCTGTTAGCTGGCTGTGTCTTTATGATTCACATTTGACATATCAAATAAGAAATGTTACATAGTGAGGGAAATGTCAAACTAAATGACTGGAGAATTCCTCATTTTCTAAACTTGTAATTTTTTTCCAAGACATCAAGCTTAAAACATTTGAAGTTTTCTCGGCTGGACTTCATTTGTTGATTTAGTTGTAATAGTGCTGGCTGAGAGGAAGTGAGTTTACATTTCAGGTCTGCTTTTTTACCCCCAAAGAAAACGGGGACAAATATTATTGCTATTATAATTGTTTTAATTCTGAAATAGTTTCATCTTACTCTGTCAGTGTTTCGGGGGGGCAGAGGCTGAACTCGCTGCGGTTCTGTGAAAGGTCAAATACAGCCATGTCGACTCAGGAAGCACACGTGTCGTCCAACACCGAGCTGACAGCTGCCATCACTGTTGTTTCATTTAGATGTAAAATCCACGTGCATCTATGGAAGTGTTTTTGTTTTAGGAACACGGAGTTAAGCTTACATATATGATCATTTTGAAACTTTTTGTTTATATTCAGGCACTTCTTCCCTTTTCTGCCCCAAATCACAAAGAAGGACATACACAATATTTTTTTGTTTTGTGATATAAAACACATTAAAACATTAACATTTTCATTAAAGTAAATGGATGTGTCATGTTAGCTAGGTGAAGATGCTGTAACCCAGAAGAATCACAGAAGGCGGAGGTAGTGAGTAAAGAGTTTTATTGTCCGTTGAGGGTTTGGGCACTGAAGCTGGAGCGGAGCGACAGCAGGAAGAAGCAGACCAGAACCAGAATGTGTCCGGACGGCGGAGCGAAGATCCAGGGGGTGACTAGGGTGATGGTGGCGTGGTTTTGTAGCAGGATAGATGAGCTCTGGATAGATGAGCTCTTGGCATTGGAGAGAGAAGTTGGATCCAGGTCAGCACGTGGTGTGTAAATCCTGGCAAAAGGAAATGAGACGTGAGCAAAAATGACTTTAAGTTAAACTTCACAAGGCAGAAGCACAAGGCCAGGGTACTTCACCAGGTAAGGTAATGAGTAACTGGTAACTGGAGCAGGCCCCTCCTAAGTAGCCGACTGTGGCTGATGAGTGCTGGCAGCTGGTCCAACCAGGATGTGCAGAGGAGAGCAGGAGAACCATGACAGGATGGATGCAACACACTGAGCCAAAAAAACATTACAGAGAGGATAATGAGTTATCCTCTGTCCTAATTGAGTCAGTTTGTGACCATAGAGCCCACTGACATAAACAATGCTGATGTTCCAGGTCAGGTTTTCTGGTTCCGGGTCATGAGCAGACGCGTGTCTCCAGCTCTCCTCAACTCTTTGGCTTTTGAAGTCTTTAAAAGTTGCCCACAAGCGACTTTAATCACCGAGCTGCAGCAACAAGTATCGCAACGAGGAGAGTTGAACAAAAAATCTTGAAGAAAAATCTTGAAGCCGATCTGGCAGAGCTCAAAACTGCGTTAGCCGACATACAGGCTAAGCTAACCCCAGCACTTCTCTCTGAATCTAAACTATCAGCCCTGCTGGACCTTCAAGGTAAACTAACACCACTGCTACGACTCGTGGAAGATTTACGTCTTTTCTCCATTAACTAATGAAGATGATTTTGACTTATTACTTTTTCTACTTTTACAATCATTATTTGATAAATACAATCTGCACTAATTGTCTTTTTTCAATGAGAATATTTAGATTTTTACTGCATTAGCAAATTAAGATGATTCAATTATTACTTTTTGGATTATCATAATTCTTTGAATACAATCTGCACAAAAGTGTCTTTTTTTTCAATGAGAATATTCAATGATTTGTCATGGATGCTTTGAAACTTGATTACATCAATGATATTAATGATCCTTAATAGCCTGAATCTATTAATATTTGATATTAAGTCCTGAACCGGATATTGATAATTCATGTAGAGAAAATGGTCGAGTCGGGGTGGGATTATATAAGTTCACTTCCCTCCACTCCCTTTAAGCGATCAACTTGTGATTCACTAAGTGATGTGTTAAGTATTATGACCTGATTGCTTGAAATAAACCATTTCCTTCATTCATTCATGTCACAAACATGCAGACAGCTGGTTTCACCTGCTGCAGCCAAAGCTAAAAGTCCACAACAACGACAAACATATATCAATATTCAGCACGCTATTAATCTCAACAAATCTTGTCAAATTTTGAGATAATGACCAAATATGCAATGTTTTTCACAAAATTATAACTGCTTCATGTTATGAACACACCTATTAATTGAATATTTTAATTAAACTTTGCCATGCCACTGCCGTGTAGCCACTGACGTGTCTGGTATCCTTTTCTTTGTTAGTGGGAAGGCTGACATTGCATGCTGTTCACCAGTGTATTGTAATCTGGTGTGTAACTTGATTCTGCAACTGTGAGCGAGTCTTTCAGATGTGCATCAGTGAGGCTGTTCTGTGTTTGTTCTTGATGAAGTTCATATCAGAAAACACTGATTCACAGAGATAGGTTGAACTAAACAGGCTGGCAGTCTTCACAGCTGCTGTGGATACTCCACTGTACTTCTGTGTCAACAAGACACCAAACGTTTGGTGCACCCTGGTGGGCTTTGAGGTGGAGGTCATTCTGCAGTGTCATGATTTCAATCTGCACCTGTCCAGCATCCAAGTTAAACGTTGTACTTAGTGCTCAGAAAAGCATGTTGTGTCCACGTTCATGAAAGGATTGGAAATGAATACCACGCATGACTCGAGCTGATCAATGTCACAAAACCTATTCTCAAACTCTTGCCCATTTCTGTTCATGACATCACAGCACTTTTCTGCCACTCTGCCAAATGTCTGGGATGCAGAAGCATTGTGTTTCAGCACCGGCTGCACAGAGGGAAAGTGCAGCACTTTTATTCTCTGTATGTCCACAGAGAAAATGTTCATCAACAACAGTCTTCCCTTTGCCTTGCAGCTCGCTGTTCAAGTGGTTTAGGTTCCCAGTGATGTCCGTCAAAAATACGAGGTCCAGTGTCCACTGTGTCCTCCAGCAGTGAGACGTCTTCACCTTTGGACTACATGAACTCTTTGATTTCCCCCAAAAGTGACAAAAACCGATGTAAAACTCATTCTCTGCTGAGTCATCAGATTTCTGTGAGCAGCATTAGGTCACCACATTCAGCTGTCAGCTCCTCTAACAGCACCCTGAAAATCCTGAGCTGTTATGCTTTGGATCGGATGTTGTTTAGGATTTTCACAGCAGGAGTCACGTTCCCAAAGCCCATCACACTTTGGGAAGTCTGGATCAGCTTTACAGTGAGCGATGAAACCTGCTTGTCGGCCGATCATAGCAGGAGTCCGTCTGTAGTCACGGCTACCAGCTTTTCCAATGGCACCGTTTCCTGCTGGAAAAACTCCTTCTCCGCTCGTAGTTGTCTTTAAGGGCAGACTTGACGGATGGATGCTAAACCACCTACACTTTACCAGATCGCGGTCCAGCTGATCGGCCACGTTACCAGACATAGCCCACACTCGTCTAGCCATTGTAGACCCTCCAGTTGGACGTCGGAGAGAGTGGAGATTAGATCGGTTCAATTTTTCTCGTTATTAAGTACAGTGTTAGCAATTATCATCATTGCTTCTTTGACAACTTCTTCATCTGAAAATGTCTTCTTCTTGATCAGAAAATGTGCGGCTCTAAACGCTGCTTTTCCACCGGCTTTGTGAAACAGACTGTTGTTTACCTAAAGCTGTCTTTAGCTCGCAGGCTTTTTCTGCCCATAGTGGGCTTCCCGATGGGTAATTAGCATGGTAGCTCCTATGACACGTAACCAAGTGTCTCTCCATATGGTGCTGTTTGACGTAGCCACACTCACAGGTTTCTCTAACAGTTGTAAAAAAGAACTCCTCCTCCCATTCGTTGTGGAAGTGATACATTTTATTTCATTTTTCTGCCATGTTCTGGGGGTAAGAAACATCATTCTGCCTCCATCTGCTAGCGCCCGCTAGCTTACTCTCCACTCACACTTGTTTTGTCACGTGCGCTTAACTGATCTTTGAACTATGGTAGGTCAGAGGTCACCTAAACTTATCTAAAGTTCATGTTGTACGGAAGCCCTGATTTTTTTTTATCATTTCCTTGTGAAAAAACGAGATATTAACTCTTTATAACGATAAAAATAAAGTTTGTTTTCTCATGATAACGAGATAATCAATAACGAAGAATGAAGTGTCCCCCTCCCCCTTCCCCACACTGACTTCACCTGTTTTAAGTCTCTTTATTTTGTGGTTAACAACAAAAACAGCAGAAGAACACTCCACAAATATTGTTTTTAAGTCTACCTCTATTACATTTTATTAATGCGTCTACACTCCTCCAATGCCTTCATTCCGTCTCACACACCAACCCTCCTCCCAAAATTTCCTTAAAACCTCAGAACAAACAGTATTCAGGTCCACGAAGTTCTTCACTTCATTCTAGGAGACAACATGTCTCAGTCATCTAAAAAAATACAAATGAATAAAGCGTTTCTTAAAAGCATTTAGCGTAGCAAGAATCCACAATCATTTTTGGTTCTTAAACTTTCTTTAAAAACAAAACCAACCATTTAACGTCTTCTGTTGAAGAACCCTCGTTCTCTGCATTGCATGTAGGTAGATGCCAACATTCTTTCCTTTCAAATGAGACCCTGAAGGTATTCTGTCTTTTTCACTGTTTTGATTAAAAGGCAGAGGAGGTTTTTTATCATTATATTCAAGGTGAAGACATGTAGAAAGCCAAGGGGACCTTGATGTGCCCCAAACTAGTTTAGCATCTGCCGCTGTGTAAAGTGGTTTTGCTGCACAGCAAACCAGAAGACGCAGACATTTGAAAATTGCCTGGCCACCCTCCCTGAACGTAAAACGCTTTCTGTCATTTCCTTTTCCACAAGAGTATTGCACTGTCTCTTCCTCTCTATTTCTACTTCTTTTATTTTCTCAGTACACTGCCTTCCTCCTCCTCCCTGTTTTCAGTCTCTCTCTTGTCCTTCTTTATTCTGATGCAGCATGGACTCACTTTTCTGCCCTTCTATGGACAATATGTTTAAGGTAAAGGAGTGGGAATATTTTCTTACCTTAACTGAACCCTTGGGCCTGTTAGCTAGGTGTATAGTTGGATATCTTCACCTGTAAGTAAATGTCTTTTGTCTAATGTGGGCCGCGCTGCAGCTTATTGTCAGTCATCACAGTCAAACACAGCCACCGTTGGTGCTGTGGTTCCAGATCAACATTAAATGCTATAAATCTCCAAGCATTACCTGAACAGACCATCTGTCTTCTGAACTGTCCCGGTGATTATGTGCAGCAAGAAATCTACTTAAACACGTTAATTCAAAGGAGAAGTGGTGAGTCTTGTTTGTTCTTTCTTTCTGCAGCCCTCCGAGCCTTTTGTATTTCTAAGCACATATTTTGAATGACTGCACAATAATCAGAGGTGTAGTGGGTCTTTTCACTTTTGCCTTTTCTTCTTCCGGGTTGGCACTACCCCAAACAATGGGTCTGGTTTTCTTATATCCACTCTAGAATAAACTAAATAACACTTGAAAATGTTTGAACATTCCCCACTAAATCCAGCTCAGCTTGCAACAACTATCCTGCTCTGAAAGCAGCATTACAGTCCTCCTCTGATGAAAATCCTGTTTTTAGAGTTTCTAACATGTCTGTGTGTCATTTTTCTTCTGAAAGAGAACAAATGTAATAAGAAATCATTTAGTTTTTGTATTTCTGAGTATTTCTCCTTTTAAATCAATCAAACTGTCTTGGACAGACTCTGTTTGAATGAATGATCTTCTTTCCATCAACAGCTCTGCTGCACATGCACTAAACCCTCATCTGTTCCTAGTGTCTAGTTCAGGTTCTGGAGAAGAGAAGATGGTATCTTCACATTGACTGCAGTCAAATGAGCCGCCGTTCACATTTCTGTGGTCAAATCAGCATCACTGGATTTTTGGTGTGAGTTTCATCCAATACTTACGGTAGCAGGACTGAGAACGCTGGAAAATCTCCACCAGACTCCACGGAGCTTCTTGATGTGACCACGGAAATGTGAACGGCGGCTCATTTGACCGCAGTTGGAAAGGATTGTAAATCAATGAAAGAGCATTTTGATGTTAGCTTTGATTATTTTATCAAGAACTCTGAGAAACCAATGATTGAATGTATTGATCACAGTCAATAAACATTGGAGAATTAGCTAAAAGAGTCTTTGGTGAACTGGAAGGAGAAAGAATCAGGATTTTGGAGGAAGTTCTGTCCATGAAGATCTTCACTTCCTCGTCCAGCTGACATCCGGATCAGAACCATACGGCTGGACATTACCCAGATTGATGGACGTTTTTATGTAGCAGCGGTGAAGATTTATGCTAGAGAGACACAGAGCTATCAGATTCAGATAGGGGGGATCAGAGGCGGAGCTACTCAGCTCAGCTCTGAAAGCCACGCCCCCTCAAAGGAGATTTTGGAAACAGAGGCTTCAGATCAACATGAAAAATGTCTTTTTAAGACATTTAGGTTGTTAGATTTTGGTTAAAAACCTTCTAATCATAATTAAAGCTTTACGTTTTTTTTTTTTTTTTTAATTAAAAAAATTGTTATGGGGGACTTTAAATTTTAAGGACAAATGCTTGTTCTTATAAAGGTCACATAGAGCTCCAATCTTTATTTTCCTTGTTACGCCTGGTTCACACCAGACACTGAGCTCTGCTTGCGTCGTGCAGCGGATTGTTTCGGCTTCAATTCGGGGAGGAAGTTACATCAAGATACATGAGGAAAATCTGGTTTATATTTAAAATATAGCACATTTTTCACAATAAAAAACAGAGATTGACAAATGTGATCATGTTTTTGTATCTAAACAGACTGTAGAGATGAAAATAAACACACAATCACAACACACACACACTTCTCTCTGTGTGTCTCAACAACAGATAAATAAAGAAGTGTAGGTCGACTAACTAATCGCTTCTTCTTAGCAAAAACATGAGGTCATATTTTTAGGTTATTAATTTACCCATGATGGCAAAAACAATAAAAACCTCTAGCAGAAGCGCCAGTCGAAGTCACGGAAAAATGTGTGTTTAGTGTGAACTGCAGGAGGGAGCGGATTCTGCATGTACTCCACTCTGTGCCGATACCGCGTCCAGTGTGAACCTAGTGTTAGTGATTAATCGGTCTCTCAGTCATGAGTTTTTAAGCAGTTTTTCACCTTATCAAACAATTAAGTAAAACAATTCCCTGTGACAGATGCAGACACAGAACGATGCTCTTTGGGGTGAAAACGTGAAGCACTGATCCATTTGTGGCAGTGACAGGTGGCTTGGTAAAACCTTGGTCCTATCCTTGTGAAAAGAAAACAGCCCTTTATCACCTTAAGGCTAGCTTCATTTGTCACTCTTAAGGCGGATTCATAGACACTGCTGGGACTGAGCTCCCTCTGTGAAGTATGCACTATTGTGCAGATGAATGTGTGAGCTGCTGGAACAACAGCAGTGTTCTGATGGAGGGACTGACACAAGCCCGAGTGATTAATGAGCCTTCTCAATGGTTCACTGCGGTGGGAAAGACTGTCATGGCAATATGAATGAATGAAAGGGAGGAAGGAGAAAGGCTTTACTCAGACTCAGACTTTTTCCACATAAAAGTTTCAAATGTAGAACAGAACCACATTGTGACAAAACACAGAGTAAAGCTAAACTTGTAGAAACACTCAACGGCGAATAAAAGATGTTTTTGTCATGATAGTTGGCAGTTTCTCTGTAAAGGTTCATTGCAAAGTCCATGTTTTTGTTGGATAAGTACGGCTGGAATGACAAAAGTGTTGACTGTCATCAGTAAAACTGCTCCGCTTCATTATTCCACTGATCCAGACCCCCAGCAGCTGTCTGACTCCTCCATCCCTCAGCCTCCGCTCTGAGCTGCTTGTAGCAGCCTTCAATTTGGATCAGGTTTCTGCCTCGTGTTGCTGACTTCTTTTCTGTCTCTGGATTAAGAGGTTTTGTTTCTGGACTTTGATAACGTTTTTCTTTCTGACCTGGGTGGCAGACTTTCTTTGAACTTCTTTGGATTTCCCCTTCAGAATCACCACCATTTCATCTGCTGGATTTATCTTACACTATTCATCTTCAAGCACCAAGTTGAGCTCATTTTACTACACCGCAGCAGAGCACCAAACCCTGAATACTGGGAGCAAGCAGATGAAAGAGAACAGATCTTTTTTCATTCATGCTGTGTATCCTATAAATGTGGCCGCTCACAGTAGACCGCTCAAGCATCTCAGATCCAACATGCTCTCACTGGATGAGTGAAATAAGAATCCTCAACAGTTTTACCTGCTTTAATCTCTGCTATGACTGTCAGGTGCTGCACTCACAATCTTCTCCCTGACATCTCCACGTGTTAGCAAGAAGACAAGAAAACAGCATACTTCAAGATGATGGCGCTATCACTGTCTCCTGAATGAACAGTGTTTTTTTTAAACTCACTTTTTATTAGTTTTATTTTCCATTTTTTAATACAAAAACAGTACTGACACAGTTTGCATAACACAAACACACACACAAAATCCCTTTAGAGTTGTGTCTTTTCAGCTACAAATGGTTGCTCTCTTCACAAAACAAATATGTTGGAGACGAGACACTAGGGTAAGGATGATTTAACAGACACAGATGTCTTAGATTTCTACAACATAGCTCTCCTTCAAGTTTTCAACTCATCCATTCATTATGTCATATTCATCATGACTTGTCATTCTTTTGTATGTACCATCTCCTTCATAAAAGGAACTCACATTTTCTTAAATATTTTCATGTTATTGTTCAATTTAAATAGAGATTGCTCAATATTTGATATTTTTGTCATTTCTCCCAACCATTCACTAAAAGGTGTTGTGTTGTTAGTTTTCCAGCGTCTGAGTATAATGTAGTACTCTATGGAGAGGGCCAGCCACCCCAGTGTTTGCTGATTTGTTTATATTTGTTCCGTCCCCCATTGTACTAATACACAGAGTGCAAGGTTTATTACAAATTTTGTATTTAGTATTTTATTGATGCATCCTATGACGTTCTTCCACACATTTTGGTTCCAATAACAGTTGTTGAACATGTCCAGGAGTGCGCCTTCGCTCCTGTTGCATCTCCAACACAGATCTGTGTCACACAGTGTTAGTCTACTCATCTTACAGGGGGTCCAATAAATTCTGTAAATGATTTTGTACATAATTAGTTTGGTCTGTATTTCCCTGGATATTTTATACCATGACCCTGTGATCTTCTTCCATATCTTCTCGTCTATCCCTCCCCCCAAATCTTCCTCCCAAACCTTCCTAAGACCTGAGAGGTCTGGTGGCTGAGATTGTCTCATGAACAGTGTTTTTGTAAGTTGTAAGTCAGTGTTGTTATATTTAAATGGCTTCAAATGCACACACAAGTAGAGTTTCTGCTTGATATTGGTAAAACTACATCATCATTCTGAGAGAGAAAGCTTTCAAGGCCCCTCCCATCTATCTATATTCAGACATGGACCATGTCTCTATTATGCTAACACCTACAAATACAGTAGGCCACATTTGGAGGACATATATCAACAAATGTGGACTCAATGCCACTAGAGGTTAGCTGACTGACTGCTGGGTAAGGACTGGCAAGAGCCACTCCTAAATACAGATAGATAGCTTTTATTTGTCACTGTTAGAGGTACAATGACATTAGAAGCCAGGGTCAGGAGAGATGGGTTCCAGGTGTGTCAGACACCATAGAAAGAGTCCAGCGGTCAGCAGTAGCAGAAGTAAGCAAAAGAAGGGACAGATGGACAGGGAGAGAAACAAATCCTGTTGTTTGAGTTAGAAAATCAAGCTTTGTTGAAGGTGGAGTTACTGATCATCTCCTGAGTGTGACGTATTCTGATTGGGCGTTAGCTGATTGATTGGCTTTATTTAACCAGGTAAGACCCGCTGAGAACAAGATCTCTTTTACACGGGCGACCTGGCCAAGAGGTCAGCAGCGCACTTCATCAGGAGTTACAGAGTGATTAAAATGAAACGAGCAGAGCCTCTGAAGGTGGAAAATAAACATAAATATAAAGATATATACAAGGATGTAAGTAAGTAAGTCTTTATTTATATAGGACTTTTCCCAGAGGGTAACTCACAAAGTGCTTCACAAAAGCTCAAATACAAGACAAATGAATAAAAACAGTACATATTACATAAATGGAAGATCACCAAACGAGTTTTTGGAGCGGTTAAAAGGTTCAAAGCTTCTGATCTCAAGGAACGAGCAGGAGTGTAGGGATTCAGGAGATTGGAAAGATAGCTTGGGGTCTGTCCATGCAAAGTTCTAAAAACTAATGTTAAAGTCTTAAAATCTATTCTAAAACTAATCGGAAGCCAAAGTAACGGAGTTAGCATAAGGTTGATATGTGTGCGTTTATTGGCTCCTGATTAAAGTCTTGCAGCAGAATTTTGAACCATTTGGATCCGTTTCACAGATCGTTTAGACAGGTAAAAAGAGAATTACAGTAATCTAAGCGTGATGAAGTAAATGCATGTATTATCAGCTCAAGATCCGATTTAGATAAAGAGGATTTTAATTTTTTACAAGCTTTCTCGAGTGATGTTCAATAGACATTGATTTGTCGAACCAGACACCAAGATTCCTGACTCTAAACTGGACAGAGGAGCACACAGAAGTGAGGTCTGTTTTCATTGTGGGAATTTTAGCATCAGGAGCAAAAATCACAGTTTCTGTCTTTTGAGAGTTGAGAAGTAGGTGATTGTCAAGCAACTAGACTTTGATACTAACCAGACAATCAAACAGAGCAGATAGCTTTTGATCATTGTTTTCAGTGAATAAGAAAAAGAGCTGGATGTCATTGGCATAAAAATGGTAAGAAATGTGCTTAAATTTACTGAGAATTCTTTCAAGAGGAATCAAGATCTAAGAACTGTAACAATGCAGCAGAGAACAATAAATTAGGAGCATGAACACTGTTTGTAGGATTCTTGTTCTTTTATGTTCAGGGTGAAAGAAAATGCATTCAGAGAGATCAGATTCGACAGTTTCAGCTCTGGTTGCAGAAGAGTCCAGGCAGAAGGAGCAGCATAGCTAAAGGCTTTCTTTCCAAATTCAGGCCTGACACCAGGTACAGAGAGTTGATAAGAATTACATGAGCAAAGAGCATAATGACTGTCCTTTGAAGGAGTGAGCTTAGGTAAGAAGGAATTCAACTGAGAAGAGACTTATAGATGAGGCTCATTCAATGTGTGAACCTTCACTGATGTACTGAAGGCCATTCAACTTTGGCGTACAGTTCACAATGGTGAGTGAGGCAAGGACAGCCTGTTACGAACCTTGTGCTGAGTGGCAGACAGTGTTTAGAGACTGGAAACCTTTTGATGAAGTGTTCATTTACAGAATATCACCATAATCCAGCAAAGGTAAGAATGTTGTCTGAGAGAAGAACATGATTTGTTTCTGTAGTAGAATCCAAGGGTCACCCATAATTTAAAGACCAAGTTAGCAATATAGGACTTGATAGAGAGGCTATTGTGTAACAAGAACCCAAGGTTCATCACAGCTTTGATGGGTGTACCTTGGGCGGTCAGTATTACCGGGATATTTTCTGGTAGCTCTCGTGTTTGTGAGAATACCATACCTTTGTTTTTTTCAGCATTTAGGACAAATCTCAATGAGTGCAACCAAGATTGGACAACTGAGGAAGCAGACTGTAGGAACTCTGCAGCTTGAGCAACAGTAGAGTATGGTATCATCAGCATATAAGTGATACAGGATGTTAGACAGATCTGCGCACAGGTTGTTGATGTAGATGGAGAAGAAGAGGGGACCCAAAAATTAGCCCTGAGGCACTCCTTTTGTTACTTCAAGAAATGAGGAAGTGGAGCCAGCCATTTGGATGCTCTGTGTCCTCTTTGACAGGTAGTTTGAACCAAGTAGTTGCCTGTTCAGGGAAATCGTGTTATTTAAGACAGATAATTAGTAGTAAATGATCAACCGTATCGAATACCTTGGATAGGTCAATAAATAGAGCAATACAGTTAATAACACAGATGGCATGACACTGGATTTTCCTACTGTATGCCTTACGCCAGCAATGCTATTCAAACACAGAGCTTTGTTTGCCCATCAACTTTCACTATTTACTTTTACTTATCTAGCAGAGCAATGCTTCTATTTCCTAGCTTTCATTACTCTTCATGGCACTTTTACACAATTTCTCTTGGAATAATTTTGATAATTTTACTCTCTTTATTGGTTTTACACAATAGTTAAGTGTTCATGTTTATGCATCCATTACCACACTGTCTGGCTACTCAACAGAGACATGTTGTCATAGCCTTTGTCCTTGGCAGTACCTTTGAGATTGACTCAATGAGGCCAAGACTGTGGTAACTGATACTATCTGTGTCCATGATCTTCGCTACATGCAGCCAAATCCTTCACACTCTGTGCCTCTCCAGTTCCCTCAGGCCTCAGCCTGTCTGTCTCTAGAGAAGCCGTATTCATTATTTACACTTGGTGCCCCATAGCAGGTGCTGACGTACCGTATTTGCTATCTACACACTGGATTTGGATTGTTTCATACAAAGGATGAGACAGTAAAATAAATGCTAATATTTAGAAATGGTGACAGTTGAAAATGTATTTGACCTTGTTTGTATGTATTCTCATTTTGTGATGCAGCCCTGACACAAATACAGTCTAAAGTCTAAATAGCCGTAGTAGCCCGAGGACGTCTCCATGTGTGAATGAGTTCATCCACCAGGAAAACGTAAACTAAACTAGCTTCCTTCTCTACCTAGTCAAATATATTAGGACGGTGCTCTTTTTAGATAATCTGAAAATTAAAAAAAACTAGGGCTGTCAGATTTGTGGCGTTAAAAACGCATTAATCTGACATGTGCTTGACGCCGACAATTTTTTTGACGCATTAATCGCGGACTTTCTCATACGTGCCTTTC
>NC_050515.1:29936641-29949878 GCF_002922805.2 Oryzias melastigma | reverse complement strand
GGGGATCAGGGGCGGAGCTACAAAGCAACAGAGGAATCTCAGAGGAGATTTTGGAAACAGAGGCTTCAGATCAACATGAAAAATGTCTTTTTAAGACGTTTAGGTTGTGGGATTTTGGTTAAAAGCTTCATAATCATAATCAAAACACTACAGGAAATGTTTTTATTTTTTTATTTTTTTTATAAAAATAATAGTCATGGGGGACTTTAATGAAAGTTAAACACACTTATGACATACGGGTGATGCTGTTATGCAGTGACCTTCTGTACACTCTGGCTGTTATCTAGCTGCTAATCCATAACTGAATAGGGTGTGCAGGTAGGATGTACACACAAAATACATCTCTATTTTTCTCATTTGTAGCAGTCAGGCTCTACAGTACTACAGGATCCTTGGGTGCATATTTAGTAAAAGAGAAACCAGAAACACGCCTGCATCTCACCTTGCTCAGCCTGACTTACTCTTACATATTAAGTTTTCTCTACGGCCTGTCGCCCAAAGCATGCCTGTAAAATACTGTGGATGAACATTTCCTCACGACAGGGTCATCAAAATATCAGTCTTCATGTCTTGTGCATTTAGCCACAGACAGCCCGTAGCCACCCGTAAGGGCAGTTGGGATCTGTTTTGCTTAATTTAGTTTTGTCTAGATTTTCATCTAGATTTTTTTTAATCTGAAGATTTTTCTATCATTTGTATTTTTGTAACCTTGAACCATTGACACTAATGAGGAGAGGTGAACAAGGACTTGGCCGGTGGACACAATGAAAGTTTGAGTCACTTGTCAATCTGAGGCCTGGATCTGGTTGCCCTGACACCTCCCTCTGTGTGTGAGTTTGGCAGGTTTGTTTTTCTATTTCACATTCATCAGTCCTTCTTTTCCCTCTCTAGGCTCAGTGTGTACACTCCTGCTGGGTGTCTGTGTGTATCTGTGTGTGTTTGTGTGATTGTAAGACAGATTTCACACCCCCTCACTGCTCTCAGTGGCCTTTCTGACCATCTACTCCTCTCTGCGTTCGTTGTATTGCTTCTTCCTTTCAGGCCACATAAACACAATAAAGATAAAATCAATGTCAATTGATTCATAGCCAGAGCAACAACAAAAATCCTGCCAACTTTTTTTGTTGATCTTTTACGTTCGTGTGAATAGCCTGAGGTTACTTCTGAGGACATTTCTGCCTACTTAGTCTGTACTGTAGCCCAATCATAGACAGATTATCTTCTAGCTTTGCCCCCTAGAGTGAAGGACTGCTGCACTGGTTGGCTCCTAAACTCACCCTGCCACAGTTTGCTTCAAAAATTATCAGCCTCAAATTGAAGATATGATGTTAAAGAATAGAACAGATTAGGGTACGGGTGATGTGCCTGTTTTCATTCAAATTTGAGCATTTGCACCTTCGGTACAACCTCTTCAATTCTTTTCTAGTGTGTTTGTGTATTTCAAAATGTCCGCAGCTTACTACCACTGATACTACACTCACTGCCCACTTTATCAGGCACACCTCTCCAACTACCAGGTATCTCAAATTTCTGATCAGCCAATCACATGGCAGCAAATGGTCCAGACGATCTGCTGCAGTTCAAACTGAGTGATTGAAGGTGATTGAAGTGACTTTGAACATGATTGTTGGTGTCAGACAGACTAGTCTGAGGATTTCAGAAACTGCTGATCTACTGGGATTTTCACCCACAACCATCTCTAGGGTTTTCAGAGAATGGTCAAAAAAAGAGAAAATATCCAGGGAGCAGCAGTTCTGTGGACAGAAATGCCAGAGGTCAGCGGCCTTTGATCAATGACGTTACGGCCTCTTTGCCTTCGTTTCTGCAGGTTGAAGTGAGCCTCATCCAGGAAGAGGTACTCATGAGGTCTGGCTATCGCGTCCAACTAGGGCTGTGCGATATGGCAAAAAAAGAAAATCACAATTTTTTTTCAATTTTATTTCACGATTTCGATTTTATCACGATTTCTTTAAAATAAATTCAAATGGACAAATATTGAATTATAGGGATTTTAGTTGAAAGAAGTAAACACATTTTTGAACAAATGTTTATATTTATTCAAATTAAATGGTTATCTATTAAGATTAATCTGTAAATTGTGCAAGAATTTCTACTGCTACAGGTAATGTATTGCTGTCAAATGAACAGCTTCTAAATATCAGTGAGTTTTAATTTACCTCTGTGCTAAAATCCATAAAACAGAGCTTGTAAATGATTGTCACCCAAGACCAGAAATGAGGGAGATTGATGAAGTTTATAGCATGAATGACTGATAAAGTTTAGTAAAGTCATTTCCCTATTAAAAACAGCTCAAAGTGATAAATAATAATAATATTAATAATAAAAACACCCTTTACCACATTTTCAAATGAAACTAAAGCTTTTATTATTTTTGGATTACATACATGGTAAATAAATCTCAATTGCTTCAGAATTTACCTTCAAATAGACGATTTCATTGTACTTTGAGAAAAGGCTCCAGCTAGCATCTTTAACTGATACAAAAAACATTTTTAAACTTGGATGATTACATCAAATACATCTGCCAAACTGTTAAGATTCAAAACACAGAGATAATAGCAGTAAATGTTTTAAAAAGTTTACATCCACAGCTCCTTCACTAACATCTGCTCTCTGCTGTGTTTATGTCACTCAGCAGAAAGCTAGCGTTAGCGTTAGCACTGTTTATTCTAGCTGGGCTTTCTCCGGTCCGTACGACAAATAATATTTAGGCTCTTAAAGTAGCTACGAGCTAGCAAAACAATGCAGCACCGTGCATCTTGACCGAACATTTTATGTGTTTCCAACATGAATTACCATCAGTTTTTGTGCAGATTGAACGTTAATACGTGCGATTAACATCCGCTATGTTTAAAAACACGAAACATTAATAAAAACATACATCCAAGAACCAAACTAGCATGCTACTCGCGAGTAGCTAGCACCCACTTTATCACACAGTCCACAGTTCCCAGCCTGATTTCTCTCTATTAAAATGTGATTCCTGTCCTGTGATGATTCCTCTCCATCGGATTATTTTGTTGCCAAGGTTTTTGAAGTTGATTGCAAAACACCTCCTCTCCTTTTGTTACTTTTTCAGACCTCCGTCATTCATTACTCGAGAAGACTCGATCCATAATGATGGTGCATGTCTGTCACGCCGTATGTCATGTGACTTCCAATCCAGTGATATACAGTATGTCATGAATTACAAGAAAAAACTCCGGGAGGAGGAGGAGGAGGAGGAGGAGGAGCAGCTCAGATTTAATGTCACAGGCAGTCAACAAGCTTTTGCCTTCTCGCTCTTGCAGCTTTTTGTAGAAGATCGTAATAAAACGATCTCTCAAAAATGACAGATCGTCAGCTTTGGAGATCGTAAGACGGTTTTTTATCGTCCCCTATGTCCAACTGTAATATCTTCTGTGAAAATGTGAAAGTGCACAGGTGTTCAGAACAACAGTCAATCAGGTAACACAGTATTGTCCAGAAGAAATGTAGGCCGCAGAGCAACACAGTATGTCCACCAACTGTACTGGGATGTATACTTACCTGCACATACTGGTAACGTCGACCTTTGTGTCTCGCAGATTTGCGCTCAAAGAGATATCTATAGACCTGTCTCATCCGCATCTTTTGGCGCCAGAAAACTTGGTCTATTGTGGCCAAGCTGACATCGTCAGTGCTCTCAAAGTTGACAGTATCCGCAATGACTTTGTTTCTGATCTCCCGGAGTCTGATGAGGTTGTTTTCACTACCATATCTGCAATGAAGGACACTTGTGCCGCTGTAAATATGGCAGCCTTCCCACCTCTATGTGGCATTCTTTCAACTCTAAAGAAAGAAAAATGTGTTCGACATTTTTGCAGTATAACAACTGATTTGAGACTAATAGACTACTTTCACAGGTTTGTAAAACTGTATTGGGACGTAGAAAGTAATAGAGTACAATACATGAATGCCCTGATAATGCTGGCCATGGTGAACCTACTCAGGTTTGGACAGACTTAGCAATGCTTCTGCCATGGACAATGACATGGTCAATGACTGTCGCTCACATTTTGTCCAAAATGATGGTGCGAGGTTGTCTTGCTCTCTCTCCTGGACATCCTCCTCTTCCTTGTTGGCCTGCTCCTCTTCCTCCTCTGATTTTAACTCCTCTTCCTAGTTGGTCTGCTCCGGCTCCAGCTCAAATTCCTCTTCCTCTGACTCTGACTCTGACTTCATCCATTTTGTTTGTTTGGAATCTTCAGCAAACTCTGCACTCTGAACTTGCTTTATACATGTGGTCACAGCATTACCAACAGCTGTCTTCAATTTGGAGTCACTGTGTGTAGTGAATGACATCAGGTGTGTTCAAATATTACTGACTGGTAAACATTTTGCATCACAATCTTTCATTTGAGAATATGAGCAGAGTTATTTTGCAGCTTGTGTCTTAGCAAGGAAAAATGTGTTTAGATTCATGAGAACGAAGGATTGTGTTTTGTGAATTATGTCTTCATATGAAATGTGTTTGTGATGTTGGGAAATGATGGCTAGATTTAGTAAATGTGTTAAGACAACTGGTTATTTGATTTGGAGGATTGGCTTTTGTGTTTTAGCATTTGAGAAAAACTGTGAACACAGCCTTTGTCCTAGAAGTGAACTTCCTGTTGACTCTGTGACACACAATGCAGGGTGACAATAAGCATTAAATTCAATTGACGAAATCTATCTCTTCACTTTCAAAACACTTTACAGCTGTGTGACAGCAGCTAGTTCGGAGGAGGGCAAATAGAATCCAATCCATGCCAAGCACATTTTTCTGTTGCATTCTTCTGACTGATCCAGTCTAGCATCAACTGATACTCGTTCACTTCTAACGAAAATACTTTTTACCCTAATATAACTGTATCAACTGAAACAAGAACAAAGTGAGTATTACGTTTCTATAATTCTAGGATAGAAGTCCCTTACCCTTGTGCTATCATAGGTATGTTGATGTTCGGAGTGGGGTCATCTGGACCCAAAGGTCACACCTTCTTCTGGTTGGGTTTGCAGTCACACATGGCACACACAGAAGCATGTGTGTACTGCCTTGTCATCACAAGAAAAGAGCATAAGTATGTATTAATGTCTTTAGCTCCTCACCACACCATGTTTTCCTTTTCCATTTTTTTGTGACTAACCCTTTATCAGTTTGCTGCTGTGAGCCTTGTTATACTCCTTTTAGTCCACTGGGCACTTTGGTCCACCTCCAAGTGAAAGACCGTCGCTTTCAAGCACCAGAGTTCAAGTGAGCTTTCAGGCTTGCCAAAGGAATCGTATGAACCAAAGATACTAATTGCAGTGGGAATCAAACCTGTTAGTCTTTACCAGTTTATTGGGAAAAGAGGTTGTGCGTTTGACCAAATCTAACACTTGTTTCTGACATAGCAATTGTCAGTTTGTAACACAGGGATCAAGTATTGTTGTAAAAATACGCAGAGAAGCTTCTCTGTCATGACTGACGACCCACACACTCATGTGCACCGACACTCTGCTGCACAAACAACATAATTAGTTGGGGCAGAGTGTCAGCGGCTGCATGGGCTCATCCATCAGTTCTGCTAGCTCCTGACTGACAGGCTGATGGGTTTGAATTTGGCAAATTGAAGAACAAGTGGGCCGTTTTCAGGAAAAGCCATTGCAGGGATATTGCAAGAAAAATTAACCCAGAAAATAAAGACCAGAAAGTAAGAAAGAAGGAGAAAACAAGGACTGATGTTCTCAGTTGTATTCCTATTACAGGAAAAAAATGGCATTACTACCCATAGTGTGTAACTGCGTCAAACACACAAAGGCTTTCCAACTGTGTTTAATGTTAAGAGGAGACAGATGGACTCTGTGAGCAGCAGAAAGAAAATAAAAGTATTCTTGAGAATCTGCAGGAAGTGAAGGACATGACCTCCTGACCTTTTAACTACTTCCACAGATAACATACTCTCCTTACCATTAAAAAAGGAGGACCATAAAAGATCAGCACACCAAACTCTTCTCCCAAAGCAATCCAGAGGAAAACTCCGACAGTGCACGTTTGTTTCTCTTGAGCATTTCCTGCCTTGTATTAACTGTGGATTTTATCAGCTTTACTTTAGTCCCACAGCCAGGTGGGCCTTGTTTAGACAGAGCGGCAACAAAGGCAAATATGAAACGATGATAGATAAACAGAAAGAAAAAAGCAGAAGGAAGTCATGCCTGTGGCAGTATTTCCATCTAAATGCAGATTTGAGATAGCGCCAGCAGGGTTCTTCACATTTCCATTCATGGAGAAAGAGAACAACTGTTGTTTTTTCTTTCTGCATACCCTACAAAATGCAAGGTTGAATTTTCAAAAGAAAGAATCCACTCTTTTTTTTAAGATGATATATTTACTGCAGCAGTTGGGAAAAACAATCAACCTTTGTCCATTTATCTAACCTGTGAAGACTCCATCCTAGGTGGCTCCACAGCAGACAACATTTAAAAAAGAGATTTTGTTCAAACATCTAAAATGTTTTCTCAACTCTGAATGAGTCTGGTAAGAGAACAGATTTGATCAGTTTCACTCAGAATTAGGAAAGCCTTTTGATTACAGTCTTTGACCTAAAAAAGGTCAAAACATGTCATACTTTGGACAGAGAAAGTTTTAAAGAATAAGAAGAATGGAAGTTAAGGGCTTAACATCTATTCCAGTCAACCGATGAATCAATTTCTATTCCAGATCAATTTGTATTGGGAAAGTTGTTAATCGAATCAACCGATACCTTTATAAAATCTTTTCAACATTAAATAAATCAATTATGATTAGAAAATACCATTTGGATTGAGACAGTAGATTTATTTAACTTTAGCGTAAAAATGACCATAACAGCAGACAAACACACGTGATGCAGCAGAAAGTGATCAACCATCATTCCAGTCTTTGAATGGATCAAAGTCATGTGACCATACAGAGTTCTAGAATGTTCTAAAGATGATTCTGATGTGGAAAAACAACAGTGGACTGAACTCGATCAAATAACTCACTATAACCGTTATACAACTCCATGATTATACCTGAACTATTGTATAGAAATTTGTGGTACAACTTGTAAAACATTTTCTAATCCAATTTACATATTACTAAAAAAAAAAAGCAATAATAATTATTACTAAGAGTAATTATAGGGACCCATCTAATGCATTATTTTTAAAATAAAAAATTTTAAAATTTTATGATCTTGGTAACTTTAATATTTTAATATGTATGTATAGTGTAAATATAAAATGCCTTCCTCCTAATTTAATGAAGATACATGAAAAGAAAAAGCAAATTTAATCCAAAGTTGCATGAAATATTTATGAAACCAAAACACAGAATACTTCTGACGAGCGATGTGTGTCAGTAAATAAATGGAATAAATTGAGCGCAGAAATAAGTAAAAAAAAAAAAACACTACAACATTATTTAGAGTATAAAGAGTATAATCAATGACTATAAATCTATCTAGAACAAATAAAAACTCCTCATCCCACAGGTATGGAATTCATTTTACACTGTTTGTAGTTGTACATTTTTGTTCTTCGTTTCCAATCTTCTCTTGTTTCCTAAATCAGCAGAATATTTTGTGTTTTTCTTTTTTACTGTTTGATTTATTGATTTGTTAAAAGGGGGAAACAAAATAAGATTTTCTTCTTTCTGTCCCCTTTTTATTTTTTTCCTTTTGTTTCCATCATGTCTGAGCTCACAACTCAAGGTTGTATTGCATGTTTTTCCTTTTAATGAATAAAAATGAAATGAATTATTAAAACATGTGAATGGATTTTTACATTTATTCTTGTTTACTTGTTTGTTTGTACATATGTTTAATTTATTATTTTGAAGAAATACAATAATCTGGAAAACTTCAGCTGCACTGTTCAGTAGCAGATATTTATGAGACTGGTGGAAGTTTGGGATCAAGATTGTTCAAAATGAACCAAAATGAACTATGAATTGTATCAGAAACCAACAATTATGATACGAATCAAATCATTGTTAAAAGGAATCGTTACAGTCTATTGAAGGTCAATCCTGATGTTTAGTGTTTCATTTGTTAAACATAGCTTTTTGTATTAGTTGCATAATTAACATTTTGCATCTTGGTGGAAACGTGCATCAAACAGGCATGCAAAAAAAACATTTCTGATGCAACATTGCAGACAAGGTGTGTACTGGAAATCACCCGGGATCATTTCTTAATCTGTTTGTTCAGTTGTATTTGTTGCACAGATGAAAGGCGTGTGCTTGTCTGTGGCAAACAAAGACAAGAGCCACAGCCTCAAGGGGGACATAAGGCGTCTGATAGGAATCTGATAGCCTATTCCACCTCTGAAGGATGGTCTTCATGAGTGTGTGCACATCAACAGATCTCTGTGTGACTCTTAAACACATCAAGACAATGCATCTCTCCTTTTTTCCAATATCTTCCCATGATTCCCTTTCCACATCACACCTTTCATATTTCCTCGATGCTCGCGGCTGCAGATTTTTTCTAGTCTTGTATTTACTCACGTTTACATTTCCTGCCTCCTTCAGTGCTCATCCTGTTTAGTTAACTGGGCTTTCATTTATGCAGACAATCATATAGATTTTCTCCATCAGAAGCCCTTATAGCTTCTTCTTCTTCTTTCCTTTTCGGCTTATCCCTTTAGGGGTCACCACAGCCAATCAGCTTCCTCCTTCTGTCTTCTCCATCCTCTCCTCTAACTCCAGCTATCTTCATGTCTTCCTTCCCTGCATCCATAAACCTCCTCTATGGTCCTCCTGCAGCTCTAGACTCAGGATCCTTCTACCAGTATCTTCTCCATCTCTCCTCTGAACATGTCTGAACCATCTCAGTCTGACTTTATCTCCAAAACCTCTAACATGTGCTGTCCCTCTGATGTATTCATTCCTGATCCTATCCATCATGGTCACTCCCAAAGAGAACCTCAGCATCTTCATCTCTGCTACCTCCAGCTCTGCTTCCTGTCATTCCCTCAGTTTCAGTCAGAAGCCCTCATAGCATTGTTTTGAAATAAAGGAGCAATAAAGATCAGGCTGCACTCTTCTGTACTGGTTATGATAGTTACTGGTTATGATAGTGTTCAGTCATCATTTTCAATTCAATTAGATGAAAGTTTGCCCAGGTATTTGTTTTCTCCTTCAGTTCACTAAAATGTCATTTTATGTCACTTCACAAAAAACACATAAACCAATAATGATATTCTTTCTGAGCAGTGATTTTTTTAAATATATTATTTAATGTTTTTACAAAAAACAACTTTCATTTCTTTAGCAATTATATAATCACAACAATGTTTGTCATTTTTGGTATTGATTAATGAAGCAGATTGTTTTTTGATGATAATTGTCTGAGCATATTTATATTTTAGGTACTGATTAATATAAATAACTTATCTGTGGATGTTTCATTACATCACTGATCTTAATGATCCTTTATAATCTGAATCTATGATTGTAGGGTATAAATACTTGATATTAAGTCCTGAACCGGATGTTGATAATTCATGTAAAGAAAATGTTATGGTCGAGTCGGGGTGAGATCATATAAATTCACTTCCTCTCACTCCCTTTCAAGCGATCTACTTGTGATTGATAATGTTAGATGTGTCTATTTTATGTATTATTACATGATTGCTTGAAATAAACCATTTCATTCACAACATGCTTGATAAAATTTAGGCCAACATTATTTTCATGTGTACAAGTTCATATTTAACTACATTTTCTGTGTAGTTAAGACAAAAAATGAATATGTTGAAGTTTTATTAGTTTTTCTTTTGTCAAAAATGTAAACTTGACGAAATATTTTAGCTATTTTTGGGTAAATAAATTGCTTAATTTCATCTAAATGTGTCTGTTGGCCTTTTAACCTCGATTTAGTTTATTTTATTGTGTTATTACTTATATTTTCTCTGCATCAGAGATGAAGATGTTGAGGTTCTCTTTGGGAGAGGCCAGGATGGATCAGGAATGAGTCCATCACAGGTTCAGATCATGGTAGATGTTCTGGAGATCAGGGAAGCAGATGGAGATGTTTGGACAGGATGAGAGGAGGAGCAGTGATGATGATGGTGAAAGGATGATGAGGATGGAGCTACTAGGAATGAGGACTAGTAACAGACGTGAAGTAGAACACAGGGGCAGTTACTGAGGATGGTGCAGATAGAGGATTATATGGGAGTGGATAATTCACTGTGGTGAAAACGGAGCAGGGATAGACAAATGGCAAGGAAATGTGTTTATTAACTGTTTTCTTAGAAATCCTTAGGAACATACAAATGAAGACTCTATACCCCTTTCATAATGTTGCAGAAGTAAAACACGTTGGAGATCCAGCCGTGCTCCTCAGTAAAATATGATTGGTAAAAGTCCCTCAGTTCTATATGTTTAACCTTCATAGTGCACTATTCTGGTGTTAAACATTTCCCGTCAAGGAAGCAACATATCAGGAAATTTTGTTTTGAGGCCATCTGGATAAGTGTTATTGACCCTTGATATTCTATGTATCTTTCATCTCATTTCTAATAGACAATTTAATATCAGTTTTATATATAACGGGTTTATAGGGTCAAAGGTCACCTGTCAGAATGAGTTTGATGTAAAGTATATTCCTGATCTCTAATGAGGTCAGCCTCTGAAACAAGGAACTATTTTCACTAAAGATAAAGTTTTGGTCTCACTGACTCAAATATAAAATAAGTACATTTTTTGGTGCTGAACGCTCACAACTTTGTTCAAATTTACTACACTCTGACTCCATTTAATATGAAGTACCGAACGATCCACTATTAAATTAGTCATCGACAATTTAAATAGTCAATAAGTTGATGATTAGTCGTCTAATCGTGGCAGCTCTAGTAAACAGTTTGTAAAAACCAATGTCCGTTTACTGATATCACCAGTAAACCTGTGTATCCCATTTGTGGAGCTAATGCGGCTGTAATGAAAGAATATCATCTAATCAGCACTAAGAGACAAACGTCAGATACACACTTTTCTCTGCAGAGCTGGTGCAGCGCTTCACTGTTAATATGATACCTCTTTGAGGATGGCACCTGCAGGAAAAGCAGATTGTCAAGATGACAAATCAAGAAATACTGACTGGAGGCAAAGCCGGCAGGTGGTCCTAGTCTGGTGGTGAAGAGAGACAGATGATGACGGGAGACACTGACTCCAATGACAGCCAAGATGGAGAAATGTAAAGACTGAGGATTTTCATCAGTAGCTCACTTTGCTATATATATATATATATATAAAAAAACTTGTCAAATGAAATGGCAAAGCTTGCCTGAATATTTTTTATGAATGAATCTCCATAAAACTGATCAGATTCACATTTTTACAATCTTCCTTACTATGACTAAAAAGACTTGAGTGATTTAGTGAGATGGGTGGGATTGCTGGAATACTATTTTGTAAATGACTTACAGACACCACGATATGTGTTTAATGTAAAATAGGGATAAGCAACTCCAGGCCTCGAGGGCCGCTGTGTCTGCATGATTTCCAGATATCCAAGCCCTACTTGTGACTGGTCACCTGGTCCAGCTGTGTCCAGCTATTTAAAACATGTTGGAAAACATGCAGGAATGTGGCCCTCGAGGCCTGGAGTTGCCTATACCTGATGTAGAACTTTAAGAACAATTCAGTCTAAAAACAGCACAACATTTGAATTATGTACATATGATTATGAGTCAAAACTAGAACCTTTAATAATTTTGTGAAAAAAATCATTACGAATAATGCAGATGACTCCTTACAATGAGCACACCTCTGAACTATTTCTTAACTCAAAAAAATACTCACATTTAAAGATTTATGTTCTCTACAGACACTGCTGGTAATTTTAAAGGTCAAAAATTGTATTTTGCCATGTAGTTTACAAAATCGTTTTGTTATAAATGAAGGAAATAGTTGAAGAAATTATGACTTTAAAATAGCTATCGTACTTATCGCATGTGCAGCAGAGCTGTTGATGGAAAGAAGATCATTCATTCAAACAGAGTCTGTCCAAGACACTTTGATTGATTTAAAAGGAGAAATACTCGGAAATGTAAAAACTAAATGATTTCCTATTTGTTCTCTTTCAGAAGAAAAATGACACACAGACATGATAAAAACTCTAAAACAGGATTTTAATCGGAGGGGAACTTTAAAGATAAATGAATGACAGGAGATGAAATGTAATCAATGATAAAAAAGGAAAGTCTTTGATGGAAAGGGAGCATAAATACAAAAGAAGTGGAAATTTGATTTGTCAGGCAACACTCTGATATAAGAATAACTGTGTTGTTCAAAACCACTGTGCATTCTTTCTGGACGAAAAGGGGTTAGAAATGGACAAACACTTATGGGGCGCCGAGGTGGCTTTCAAGGTCGTAGAACTTGTGGAGCAAACATGTTCATCTCTTTCTGCTGCAAGCAAACACCCACACAACACCCAATGGTCCAGTAAGGGTGAAGCAGGTGAGAAGCAGGCGGGTTGTACGATTGTTTTGGCTGTTCCAACTCCCTCCCCCCGCGGACTACTCATGGAGCCCGTTAGTGATGGGTCCATGCTTATATCTACCTATTAGAGCAGTTCTGACTAACGCTTTACTAACAACTACAGTGTGGCATAGGGGCACCTTATGACAGCATCACCCATATGTTTACAGAGGGTAGAACTAAACACACTCAAGTTCCATAGGAACGTCTAGACACACCTGAGTTCTCCTTGAGGAGGAGGACATGCAGCTGCTCCTCTCTGCGACTCATCATTGACAACCAGGAAACCTGTACTGAGCACTCAGACAATCCTAACGTTTAATAGAATTTCCCATAGGACGGCCTAAACATACATTGCTGACTAGATGAACATCTTTATGAACACACAGGCATGATTTTTACAAACTCTTTTAAGCAGGCCCAGCTCTAAGCTCCATGGGGCTCTAGGCAAAAAACGAATTTGGTAATTCGGTAATTTCCGTTGAAGCTTGAACTGGGTCATTCTTCAATTAGAAGCCAACACACTAAGTGACTGTGCCATCGATTAGCCAATATGCAAGAGGAAAGTAGTGGGATTTCAACAACAATAAAAGTGTTGGAAAAAAAAAACACTAGATTGTCAGTTGAATTTTTTGGCCAACATGGGAAGTAAATTTCTGATCATTTTTATATAATTAAAACAGACAAACCTCGGCTTTGAGCCAGTGTTTTAATGTTTTCATC
>NC_050515.1:29928309-29936581 GCF_002922805.2 Oryzias melastigma | reverse complement strand
AGGGGGGGGGGGGGGTGCTGCACTGCAGAGTTACTGATTACATTCAAGTTTGGAGTTATTTTGTTTACGTTTTTTAATTATGACTTTATTTGTACATGAGATGAGTGATGCATCACACTGTTCATCGAGCTGCTTTACTCCTTTAGAATCTGCTGGAATGATTGTGTTTACGGTTGAAAAGTTACAGTACGTTAAATATTTTGTGTTTAAGCGTCACCAACGACTCCTCAGGTGTTAAAGGGTTAAAAATGGCACAACCAAGCAATTAGCTGCTGTAGATGAGAAAACAGCAGATTGAATAAAAAAGTCAAGCTTTTGCCTTTGTTTTGATCTGTTTTTCCACTCTTCATCTGTTGTAATTCGTTGTATGCCTGTGGTTTTAAGATCCCAAGAGGTGAAGATCATTGATTCTATTTCTGGTTGGTGTGTGGTTTGTGATATCTCCTCTATGTAGTTCATTCCCCCTCTTACACTCAACAAACTTTATTCCTAGACACACTATCAGATTTGTTTGTTTTTGTACTTTATAAAAAAAACATATTGGAAAAACCTTGAAGTAATACTTTATTTTTCGTCCTAATGGATCAAAAACAAGCAAACTAAAAACGATCGACCTCTGTCTTCTGCCTTTCTCCTTCAGGTGTAACCAGTGCCGACACAGTGGTGAACATGCGGAAGGTAACCCACCAGACCATCAGCGAGGAGCTCTCTAAAACCGTTCTTCTTCCTTGCCTATTCACCCTTCGCCCCAGCGCTGGTTCATCACATGAGCCTCCCAGGATCAAGTGGACTAAAGTCTGGGGGCAAAGAGGGTCTGATGGGCTGCAGAAGGAACAGTCAGTCCTGGTTGCCAAAGACAATGTGGTCAAGGTAAAAGAAATGCCACAAGAAGGTATCCATAGTTTTATTAATTTTCATTTTTGTCTTGATTTCTTTTCTTTCTTTTCCTATAATTTCAGGTGAAGAAGGCTTTCCAGAGTCGCGTTTCACTGCCTGGGTATAACAAGAACCGCTACAACGCCAGCCTCGCCCTGACTGGACTGCGCTCTAGTGACTCAGGCCTGTACCGCTGTGAAGTTGTGGTGGGCATCAACGATGAACAGGACACAGTTCCACTGGAGGTCACAGGTACACTTCAAAATGTTGATGGTTCAGATGCCATTAGACACCGTCATGTGTTTTGTCTTTGTAGCCTGGAATTAGAATAATCCCAGCTAATAGTTCAAGAACATCAACTAATACTCTGTGATAACTGTTGTAGTTAGGATATCGGGCCAGATCACGTGGTCGATGACTCGATGGATATCTGATGTTGCACCCTAATTAGTAGGGTTGTAATTGATCTCGGATAATCTGTGATCCGCATGGATCACTAACCATGGTTTGGCCCACACGTGTACCACGGATCATCCCCCCCTCCGCCGCCGCACGGAAGACACAGATGATGTTGAGAGATCAGGTTTATTAAGAGTTCTACAAAAACATCTGTAACCTGTCTCCATGTCTGGGTTCATGAGATCAGTCAGAGACTCTCCCAGTACAGTGAAGTTCACCTTCTACTTCAGGACCATGTACCTCTGAATGATGGATGCTTTCAGCGGTACTTCCGTCTCTCTGTGACCCAGTTTGATGACTTGCTGTCCCGCATTGAGGTGTATTCACACCGAACAGGATTTGTGTGGGGGAGGCGGCCAGTTTCAAAGTTAAGTCAATGGAACAGACGTAAGATGAGGCGATCTGAAGCCCTGCAGCGCAATTTGAGTGACGTTCTCGGGATTATCCCTTCCGCTCTCTTTGGGGTCCAGATGACTCCAACCACATATTGATGTGATTCCTTCCATGACAAATGTGGACAAAGGTTGACAGGATTTTATGGACATTAGTGAAATTCAAAAATCAATGATGAAAAACAGTTCAGCGCACTGTCTTGTGGGGTCCAGTTGACCCCACTTTAATGTAAACAAGCCGAGGAGAGCAGAAGGGTTACAATCTGGCAGCATGTTAAGGATATTATTGCTACTGAAGTTTTTTGGGCTGATTCTGAGTTATTCTTGTATTTTAGCACCACGCTAACCTTTTGGCAAATTTAGCATGTACTGTGGTTTTTTTGGGCCACTATGGAGTTAAGCTAGTTTCTTACCAACATCTTAGCTTTTTCGTGATTATTTTGACACCAAACAGGTTTTTTTTTAACTAATTTTGAGTTTAGCTAATACTATAGCAACATGTTAGATTTTCTGGCTAATTTTTGGCATACACTAAGGTTTTCTGGGCAAATTCTCTGTTAAGATAATATTTTATCACCATGCTAACATTTTGGCAAATTTAGCATTTACAGTGGTTTTTTGGGCCACTATGGAGTTAAGCTAGTTTCTTACCAACAGTTTAGCTTTTCTGACTATATTTTTTCACCAAACTGAATTTTCTTTTTAGGGCTAATATAGTGCTAAGCTAGTATTTTAGCAATGTGCTAGCTTTTCTGGCTAATTTGGCATCTACAGAGATTTTGGGCTAATTCTGACCTTAAAATTGTGTGCAATTTTTTTTTATTTTTCAACAAACTCTTCAATTTCTTTTTGCACTTTCTGCAATTTTAGCAACTTTAAATCCTTTAGTAACTTTAGCAGTGTGCAAATCGTTTTAGCATTTTCAGCAAATCCCTTCAGCAATTACAGTAAAATTCTTCTGCATCTTCAGCAAAAAGCTTCAGGATCTTCAGCGACCACATTCAGCAAAAAGCATTCACACTAGCATTGTCGCAGGTAATGCAACTTTCCTTGTTGCAGTTTTGGTTTAAACCTTTTTTATCAAGAATTACAATTGCACCAGCTCAGACTGGTCTCCTATCAATGTTTATCCTTTTTGATCTGAGTGTGGCTTTTTATACAGTTTTACACACCATCCTCTTTGATAGAATGCTACTGTTATCCCACACATTTCACCTGCTTCAGAGGTTTTCATTTAGCACTCAGTTAATACAGTTAAAATCCTTCACTTCTATGCATGCAGCCTTAATCTTGTTGTTTTTCATCACTTATGCTCTCCCTTGTGGCAAATGTTTTCTCAAAAATCCAGTTTATTTTCACTGTCATCTGATCTACTGCTGCCAGCCGTCCGCCTCCCACCTTCACAATTCACTGTCTGTCTCTTTGAATTAAAAACCAAATATACATGAAATTCATACATGAAGCTAAATGATGATGAAAGTGAAAGGACAGAGCTGAAACTCCAAGTATGTGTTAATAGTTCCTTCATTTCCTCCTCCTCTCATGGAGTCTGAGTGTTTTTCTTGACAGCATGGTTTCTTCCACCTGACACATTATTACCATGATCCGGTCAGCCTGCTTCCACCTCTGCAACATCACCCGTCCTCCCTCGCAGCCTGCACTCCTGCACTGCTGCCATTCTGCTCCACAGGCGTGTCACCTCTGACTCCTGGAACCACTGTTTGGTCTTCCCCAGAAAACCCTCCGCTCACCTGTTCAAAGTTCAGCAGCATGAGTCATATGAAGAACTTTATCAAACTGTCATCACACTTGTTCTGCAGGAACTTCTCTGGGCTTCAGGTTTTATATCATGTCAGTAATAATGGAGAGAGCACACTGCTGCTCTGGTCCCAGCTTTGGAATTCACTTCTCTCTTACATTCTTTACATACAGATTATATGAAGTCTTTTTTTATTTTAAAAACTAAATTCAAACCCCATGTGTTCAGACTTCTCTCGTCTTCATAAGTTTTCAGGGTTGATTACAAGTTCTCATTGCAGTCCCTGACTGTGGTTTTTCCTTTCTGCTCGTGTTTTAATGCATTCTACAGTTTCTTTGATTTATCTATTCATTTGATAGGAACAGTGCACATTAATGAACATCATCCACACGGTGATAGACGTTCAGTCCATGTAAATATGCTGGATTAAAGCATTAATGCTAATTTACATCCGTATTCCCTATAGACAGGATCAAACAAGAACATAATGAGACATTGGGTAAGACATTAGATCACACTAAAGCACACATGAAGACTGGGCAGTACCAAGAGGTTAAAAGTCAGGATGCACTGTAAATTCACACCGAAGTCAATGGGACAGACATGACATGAGGCGATCTGAAGTCCCGCAGCTGGATTTGAGCAACGGGCACAAATTAGGCGGTGCTGTCAAAATTGAAATATCTGAAGTTTGACAGGTCGCTGCGCCTCATCAGCCAATCAGGAACTCAGCTTTGGTCATAAGATGTTTTCAGTGGGTAAAATACTAATCTAATACAAGCGTTTTGTCCTAAGCTTCCATCTTTTTCATTAACCAGCTGGAGCCGCAGATTCTCAGAGCTCATTCGGATACTTTGGGGTAAAGGCGGGATTCACTCTGGACAGATCGCCGCTCGATATGCTGGGAGACAGAGAGTCGCTGAGGGGTGCAGAGGCTGCCAGCTCGGACCTCAGCGAGACATTAAAAATAAGGAAAAATGTCTCCTAATTTTATTTTTTCCCTCTCTGGTTAATACGAGACAGAGAGCCTTCAACCTCAGCCACAGAGACACAGAAACACTGTGGAAGCAGCTGTCACAGACACAGCCCCCTGTACCGGGAAAATCTTTGAATAATAATCATATAAACCCAAACATGGAGACATGATTACTGATGTTTCTGTAGAACTCTTCACAATAAATAAATCTGATTCCTCAACATCATCTGTGTCTTCATACATTCTGAGTGAGATATCCACAGACATCGTCCTTATAGCATCATCCTAAAAACATTCACTAGTAGCTCCTCCCACACGGGGCTGTGGGGTCAAATTCAGGAACACATTTTTGACAGGCGACGAGCAGCAAATTTGTCGCCTAACGAAAGAGGGGCGGGGCACGCGGTTTTGTTGCGCGAATTGGGTTCGGTGTGAATGCAACTTTAGTAAACATGACAGTACAATAGAACAGAAGTGTTCTGCTTTTGACCACTGTTTGAAGGTTTGTCATGTGGAACATTCCCTCACAGAGGGGGAGTCTGTTCCAGATGATACTGGCTTCTACACAGACAGCATTTTGTCCAAAGGCTGTTTGTCTTTGTGGGACTTCAGTCTCCTCTAGAGGAGGTGTGGTCCTCAAACTGATGTGTTTTTTAAGAAAGCACTTTTGGATGAGCTTGTTTATTCCCTCACTTAGTTGTTTTAGCATGTTTTATCAAACAAATACAACCCTTTTTTCTCTTTATTTTGAGGTTCACTTGAGCCTAGTTGAAGACTCTTTGTCCTGCCACTTTTATCCGATCAATCCTATGAAAACCACTTCTGGATTGAGAAGCTAATTATGAAGCCAGTCTACACAGTAGTTCAAAAATGTCTTCTAGAATTCCACTGAATGTTTCTTGTGTTAATAGAAAGTATTGACTGTGCCCAACAGTATCAATGTTAACTGAATTAACCCTTTAGTTCTCATTGATGTGCATTTTCTGTCACGCTGTTTTGGACTTTTTCCTGCTTTTATTTCTTTTTCTCCATTCCTGGTGACATCCTGGTGTTAAAAAAACAAGAATGTGTTATATGATTATCATTAGTTTCTTCTCTCACATGGTATTTTGACTGTCAAAAATAATTACGAAGAAAAGCATTTCTAAGAGCAAAAGTTTTTTTTATTTTTTTTTTTATCAAGAAAGCATCATATAAAAACACGTGCCCGTCTGTATTTAAAATGTGATTAAAATACAAAATTAAAATGAATTATCCTTAAAAAGTAAAAGGTAAACTGTTGAATTATCGGTGGAAAATATGATATTTGAAATAAATACATTTCTCTGTTGATAAAACATATTTTTCCACAGTTGTCATTCAGTGTTTCGGTGATGTAATCAGGACTGGAATACCCAGAGGCGTTCACCCAGGAAGGTTTATAGGGCTTCATGAGTTCAACAAACAAATGTAAACATTTCAGCAAGTCTGTGTCACGTCAGCAGCTACAAGAATACAGAAATCAGAATGAGGTCAAACAAATCTGTCTGTAATCCAAAAGGGAATCCAAAGAGAAAAAGCCAGCCAGCCAATTAATGTATTAGTGTAGCACCTATAACAGCAGGACCAACCAAATTCCTGAATATAACGTCAAATAGAAATACAGTCACTAAACAATAAAAAACAATAAAGCAAATAATAACAATGAAAAAATTAAAGGTAAAAAAGCAATCAAAGTTAACAAGCTGGCCCACTAGATCTGCTCACTGGAGTTAAAAGCCTGAGTAAAAATATGAGTTTTTAAAATCACTGTGGGACCTTGCAGTTCTCGTCTCTCCGAGTCACAAGCCGAGTCCTGGGAACCATTAAAACTATTTGATCTTCAGATCTCAGGACCCGACACGAACGATAAGGAGCCAGAGCATTCAAACATGTAAAAACCAGAGGGAAAATCTCAAAAACAATCCTAAAAGACACAGGCAGCCAGTGAAGAGAGCGGAAGATAAGAGTGATGTGTTAACAGAACATAGAAGAGCAGCAGGAGTTCATTAGAGACTCACCTCTAAGTTGTGGTGGGGCTGTAGACGTAAAGGAAGCCTTCACTCATTTCCCACCACTATTGTATCTACTGTGAAAAACTAAACGGATTGGAGACCAAGGTTGATGCTCTGTTTGCCTTATCGCGATGAAGTCTCCCTTGGGAAGCTGGAAAATATTTTGGAGTGAATTATGGCTTGACTTGGAGGAAAACCCCCAAATTGCCTGAATCAGTGAATATTCCATCATAAAGCAGCACCTGGACATTCAACAGGCAGGCAGAAGCTGTGTCTGCCTATCCTCTCTAATCAGGAACCCCCGAGCCAAGGGCACACTCCCTTGGACTGAACCAGAACAATCCGCTGAAGGTGTGATAAGCAGACACCGTTGTCATGGAAACCTGCTTTCCTCCCCTCTCCATGTCCTTTTCCCTACATTCAACGCCTTGGTGACTCTCTTTTCTTGCCCCTCTGACTGTACCATAGAACGATGTGCGATGATACACGGCCGCTGCCAGACTGAACGTGTGGGACTCTGTTTTTGTGGACCTTTTCGTATATGCTACATCAGTGTGATGTATTTTTGCTTGTACTTCAATCTATGCCGTTCTATCTTTCCTGTACCCTACTCTGGTCTTTTCTGGGCATCTAGCACCTCCAGATTGGTGTGGATGCTGCCCACCTTTGGGCAGTATGTCTTAAATGTTGTTGTCCATCTTTTTCCCATGGGGTTAATAAATTATAATTGATTAATTGATGGATTGATTGATTGTCCATGTAGGATTTCTACTCTGCTGGATAAACTTAAAAAGATGAAGCTGCTACACACAGACTTTCACGTGTGGCGGTATCCTCTTTAAAAACGTGTGATTGACAGACCAAGGTTAAATATGAAGCAGCATGTCTGAGGCAGTCCACTCCCCTAAAGGGATGGTAATGGCTCTTAATACAGATCAGTTACGTCTCCCTTTGGCCCTATCATCTTTAACCTTGCACCTTTGCAGAGCTCTGCCTAAACTCTACGATTAAATGACACGTTCCTGCTGCTCTGTAATTCTGTGACATTCAGTCAGATGTGCACAGAAGGAGCAGTGCAGAGCTACTGGGAAAAACAGGAATTTCCCAACATTAACTGAGAGTCGACATGACAGATGCGTTTGGCACAGTTTGCTAAACACGAACGCTGCAGAGGTGGAGCAATGTCAGCACATGACGAGGACATCCCAGCAGCTATCAATTTATGAGCCTTTCACCGTGTACATGTTCTTGTTACTGTACATAAAAGCATCTGTAGTTTCTAAGGTCATAGGTCATACATTTGGTAGGGCTGTGGATTATTACTCAGGTGGCGATCCGATTCGATTCATGAATCAAGAGCAACGATTCACGAGTTGAACCACGATTCTTACTTTTTATTATAATATTTATTGCTATGTGTATATCTATTTACTATATGGATAAAAATTGAAATTATTTGTATTTAATAATCATTTATACCTTTACTTAGAACAGGTGATCAGAATCAACTAAACTGATTAAAAAAACACAAAGATTCAGATAAAAAGACATTTTTTTGTCATTTTAAAGTTTTTTTGTTTTTTGTTTTTCAATATTCTGGTTAGCGGCTGGGTGGCTCAGTGGGCTAGGTGAAGGGCTGGCACGCAGGAGCCCTGGGTTCGATCCCAGGGGTGTCCACTGACCCCCACCCAGATTGGGTCCTTAGACAAGACCCTTGACGCTGCTGCCTAACTGGGTCCCTGTGCCCCTCAAGTACAGGGTTGTGTCAGGAAGGGCA
>NC_050515.1:29927983-29928051 GCF_002922805.2 Oryzias melastigma | reverse complement strand
CTTAGGCAAGACCCTTGACGCTGCTGCCTAACTGGGTCCCTGTACCCCTTAAGTGTCAGGAAGGGCAT
>NC_050515.1:29906946-29927941 GCF_002922805.2 Oryzias melastigma | reverse complement strand
GGTGCTGTTACGCTGTGGAGACCCCGAACGGGATAAGCCGAAAGTGAAAGAAGAAGTTTTTCAATATTCTGGTTCAGTAGTAAAACAACATAAAAAGGATAAAAAATAACTTCTGTTTTGGGTCATTTAACAACAAAACCTGAAAATTTTCTCCACAGTTTTTTTTATCTTCAAAGTTCTTCAATATTTTACGTTCTAAGCATCACATATTGCTGCAGAGCTCCTATGAAAGTATTTTTTTCCCGCTGCAGAATCAGCTGATTCACATTGATTACATCCACCTTTCAGCAGCACGAGGCTGTTTCGTCAGAATAAGATGGATTTTCGTTAATTACGTCAAATGTTGAAGACTTATCATAACCAAAGTAATGTAAACACTGGAGCTAAAGCTCCGATGTTAAAGCTAATTCATTTTTCAGAAGTTATGTCTGTGAACAGAACTTCAGTCTCAGTTTTTGAACAGAAAAAAGCTTTCGCTAGTTTTACTTTGAAAACCGGAAGCTTCACCGTCACGAAGATGTGTTTACCTCCGTTGGAAGTAAGGCGGCTCTTTCGGCTTTGTTTTATTTCGTAAACTTAAAATCCTACATTAATCTGCATTTCAGAGCAAAAATACATCGTCCCCAATCGATATTTTGGTCATATTTTTCTACAATTTACTGCATTTATAAAGATCGCGAATCAGTGATCTTGGACCTCGCGAATATTCGTACTCGAAATTTTGGGAGCAGATCGCGAATACTCGAGCACCCGGACACTCGTTACAGCCCTAACATTTGGGTCATTAGTTGTGCTTATAATAATTTCACTGTTTTGATCTCTTAAACAGGTGTTGTGTTCCACTACCGAGCACCACATGACCGCTATGCATTATCTTTTGCTGATGCCAAGAGGGTGTGCACGGAAAACTCAGCAACCATCGCAACACCTGGACAACTGCAGGCCACCTTTGCGGATGGATATGAAAACTGTGACGCCGGCTGGCTGGCTGACCAGACTGTGAGGTGAGGCTCTCTGACTGATATGCTACTGCTGGAATGAAACTGAAAAGCCAGAAAAAGCTCTTTTCATATACAAGAGGGTTCATATTGAGCTGGTGGGGTTCTGTTCTGGAGCTGGAACATTGTGGTGCAGATCAGCACGCAGCTGCAGTGACAGACATTCTCCTAACAGTTACTTAGATGTCTTAATTACACAAAATCATTCAGAAAAAATTTGATTTTTAAAAAAGTTTCTAGACGATTTTAGTGGTGCAGCTGTAAAGACTGATGGCCCTCTTTTGAAAAGAAAATGTTATTTACTGAAATACATCTTTAAAGAGGAGACATGGCTGTAACAATCATTTAAACCCAATTTCATAAACTGACATCATTTACATGCAGTGGTCTAAAGTACATCACCTGAGCTGCTGCAGGTAGCCCCTCCCTTGATTAGTGCTTTTCAGTCCTTTTGTTTTTTCTGTCAAATTGGACCAGACATAACCAAAGTCTGATGTCACATCATCCTAGAAATCAGAATATATTAGTTAAATTACTTAATTACATAATTATTGTTTGTTGTTTTTACTGCAAAGTACATTAAACCATCTTTTAAAATTTCATTCTTAACATTAGAGAACGGGAATGAATGTGTTTGTTCATTGTGATATCTATTAGGACCGGATTGATCAAATTGATGAATCGATTTGAACTGATATAAACTTAACAGATCAATAATCGATTCATAAAAGATATAAATTGATTTAGCACATAAAGCTAAAGTTCGCTAGCTTTATGCTAATATTTAATGGAATTTCCGATAGGACGGCTAATGCTAACACTGGGTCGACCTAAATATACATCACTGACTAAATAAACATTATAAACTGACAGGTATGAATTTTACAAACTCTTTTAGGGAAATATTTTTTAAAGTAACCAGTTGTGGTGTAAAACATATTTTTTTCCTCATATAGCTATACTTCTATAGTTGCCAAGCTGAAACGTCCTCCAGGAGAAGCAGAATAATGTTTCCAATGTTAATGATCTGAACATTTTAGTTAGAACTTCTCCTTTAGAGAATCCATGGAACACTGGATGATATTAACAATCTCTGTATTTCACTGATACATTTTACAGGATCATTAATATAAATATATTCAAATCATGTAGTAGATTATTAATGTATTTCTAAACAAATGGGTATAAATGTGTAAACTCAAAATTGAATTGAATTAAGAGGATCAAAAGAATCGGAAAAAAATCTGAATTTAATCAATTCTCCTGTGAATCAAATTGACCCAAATCATGGAAATTATTATTGATGTCCAGCCCTAATGTCTATATTGCGATTATAGGACATTATTTATCATTTTTGCACTCAGAACATGTTTATATTTTAATTGAACTGAAATGGTTTATTTCAAGCAATCAAACAAGTGAAGCATGTGAAGTACAATCAACAGAGGTTTACATCCGTACAAAGATACGTCAGTCATCAGATCAAGGCATCAAATGATGGATTGATGAAAGGGAGTGGGAGGAAGCGAACTTATATAATCCCACCCCAGGTCGACCACAACATTTCTATACCATGAATGATCATTTTCAGGTTCATAACCTCTGATCAGACATTTTTACCTCACTAACAGCTACAGGCCATTACAAATCCTTGTGTATCAATAAGCTGCCTGACTATCAGCCGTCCTTGTGGTTCGCACTGACTTCAGAAGTTGTCTTTTCTTCAGGGCCATTGCCAGCTCTTTCTATTGCAGAATTACAACTTGTTTTGTAGTAACTCTGTGATAATTCAAGATTAAGGCGATGGTGATGAGGAGATCTGCGCTCATGAACCGGAACCAGAAATCTGAATGTTTGAATGACTTAGTCGTACATTTCCCAGTTTTGAACAAAGATCTTGACAGGAGAGCTGAGTCTGCCTCTGAATGCTTTCATCGTCCCCACGCTGGTTACATCTCTCTTGTTTTGACTGACTTTTTTTTTTGTCTTTCTTGGTTTCTTTTGTAGGTACCCTATCCAGGCGCCACGACCTGGTTGCTATGGTGATCGTGAGGACTCACCTGGTGTCCGTAATTACGGCAATAGGTCTCCTGATGAGCTGTTTGATGTTTATTGTTTTGCCAAGCAGCTTCAAGGTAAAGGATGAAGACTTTAACTATGTGCTAAATTCAAGATTTGAGATCTCTCTGTTACCAAAGGAAAAATAGAGACGTGTATAAACTCTATAGAAATTACATGACTAAATTGGATTATATTATTGTATCATTTTTACCTTTCCAAACGATAATACTGGCAAGTTAAACTATCTAAAATGCATATATATTTTTTTTGTCAAATTATAACTAAATATATTTTTAATAGCTGCTTAATGTACTATTTTTGTTAATATACTGCAAAAACATTTCCCTAACTCCTTTAATTTCAGTAAATTTAATATTTGAACCAATAATCTTTTAACAATTGAATCTAGGATTTCCTCTCGTTTGTTCTGTCATGACCCATTTATTCTTCCTTCTCTTTGTTTGGACCTGGACCCTTCTCCTCTTTTCTCTCTTCTTCTGTGTCTTTGCCAAACGTGTTTCCCTTTCCTTCTCTGTTCCTGAAAGGTCTATATTGCTCAAAAAAGTCAATATTTACAGCAATTTTCTGCAGCCACTTCTGACCCTCTCTTTCTGAAAACAAACCATCTTTAAATTATAAAGGGAAACTTTTGAGATATTGCTTTGGTGTCTCCTATGTATATGTATATATACTGTATATATTAGAGCTGTCAGGCGATTAAAATTTTTAATCGCGATTAATCGCAAATTAATATGTGGCATTTTTTTAGGAAAAAAATGTGGGCTTCGTGGAATTTAGCAGTTCTACATTAATTATGAAAACAAGAATGACAAAATAGTTTTCATCAGAAATACTTTATTTTGTAACATTATATTGAGATAAACTTTCTTAACAATAAAAGGCTGTAACATAAAATGCCTAACAAAAGCCCAAGTCCAAGTGAAGGGCATTTTAAATTCAAAACTTCAATCAACGTTCAGTAAAATAAAATTAAAAACATCAAAAATAAAATTTCCATAACACTTTCATGTTCATTTTTTGTCAGGACCAAATCTTTTCCTCCTCTGTGAACTACAGTAATAAATGAAATAGAGATTTATCATTTCCAATGAACTTTTGTTTTTTAAAACCTTAAAGACTGAGAAAAGCGGGATACTCTGTGGATAGTTTGACAGTCTGTTACTGCCGCCGCGTTCTCTGGCTGCAGCTCGATGCAGCGACGTGTCCAGCGGAGCTCACGGATGAATATGCCGGCAGACAGAGCGCTATGCTGGGGCTGGATCACGCTTAAACCTCCAGAACTTTGGGATATTTCGCATATTTTCGCGAGGCGAAAGAGGGACGGGCCACACACTCAAAGCTGAGATTTATCTTTTCATCTACAAATAACTGGCGTTGTTTAAACTACATTTAAAACGTCCCCCGGTGCGCTTGCTGTTCGGAACGTCGGGGGTCCGCAGCTCTCGGGACGCGGCGCCAGACGCGAGCCGGTACCACCAGACGTGGTACTGGACGCAAACCGGAGCCGCGTTAGAGTGCAGGAGCTCTCCAGGTCCTAGCGCCGGCCGGTTTTAGCTCGCAGCTCGGTGGTTGGAGACCCGCGATTAATGCGTCAAAAAAATTGTCGGCGTCACGCACATGTCAGATTAACATGTAATTAACGCGACAAATCTGACAACCCTAATGTATATATATCAACAAATGTGTTTTCTTCACACAACCACTCAAAGACTGGGACACTTAATATATGTGTTTGACTCTGTGAAACCAAAAAATCAAAGCTTACTGATGTTTATTTAATTCTAACACAGTGATACTCTTCCTCTCCTCCCTCCGACTGTCATACAGGTGAAGTGTTCCACTCCACAGTCCCAGAGAAGCTAAGCCTCGCCACAGCCTCCACCCACTGCCATTCCCTAGGAGCCCAACTGGCCACTGTCGGACAGCTCTATCTGGCTTGGCAAGCTGGCCTTGATCAGTGTGATCCCGGCTGGTTGGCTGATGGCAGCGTCCGCTATCCCATCAATGTTCCCAGAAAGAACTGTGGAGGGGACGAGCCTGGTGTGCGGACCGTGTACAACAATCCAAACCGGACCGGCTTCCCAGACACCGCGGCACTTTTTGATGCCTACTGCTATCAAGGTACTGGCAACTCAGTACCAGCCACTGTTGTAACAGCTATTTCAACCAGAGGAACTTTTAAGTCTTTACTTTCCATTCATCCATCCAAGCATCCATCCATCCCCTAAAGCTGTTTAATCCCCTACGGGGTCACAGGGGTGCCCGAGTCTAACCCAGCTACTGTCGATTAAAGGCAGGGTACACCTAGGCTACGTCCAAATTCCCACCCTAACCTGTAAATACTAAAAAACTGTATAGTGCAGGACTATCTAGTGCCCTGGATTTTAAAAGCAATTCAGACACCATGCTCACTACTTTTCTTTTGTATTTTTTAAATGTCACCAATTTCATGAAGGGAAAATTGAATCAATACGAACATTTCATGACGGCTGTTTGTGACTCCATTGTGTTCTGGTGATGAAAATGTGGATGTTACATTTAAACATCCACCATAAGTTATTCAAAAATCAAACAAGTGATTTCCTGAATAGAGCTGAGACAAAATATCGATATGGCAAACTAGTGCAATATTTCATGTCAACTCATGAACAATTACTGGTCCTCTCTTTCCCTGAATTGGTCTCTTAAAATAGTACCAAAAAAGTCCGCCAGGGGGCGTTTTGTGTGAGCACGACAGTTTCTACTGTAACATAACATAAATTGTAAGGGCGGTAACAGCAGTAACCTGTCCGAACACCGCACTAAAACACACCAGATTCTAGCGGAGAGGTGTGCAGCGTCTGACCGTCCAAATCAGACGTCTAGCAGTGGTATTGATCCAACCAACAGGTGTGTATGCTAGCAGTACGCAAGTGGAGCACGTGACTAAAGTGTTGATTATCAAAGATAAAATAATGGACTGAACATTAATGCTGTGCCTCAATAATAATAATAACATTTATCTGACATGAATGAATTAAAATGCAGCATTATGAAGTTTTATTTCTACATTTATTGGTCTTTGAAGTGAGAAGGTCAGTTGATATATAGTCTCTTTGGGGCGGCCGTGGTGCAGTGGTAGGGCGGTCGACTCCTGATCGGAAGTGAGCAGGTTCGATTCCCGCATTGCCCGCCCATGTGTCGAAGTGTCCTTGGGCAAGACACTGAACCCCGAATTGCCTCTGGTGGGAGGTTGGCGCCAGTGATTGGCAGCGGAGCCACCACCAGTGTGTGAATGTGTGTGTGAATGGGTGAATGGGTCTGTGACTGTGAAGCGCTTTTTGCCTTCAAAGGAGGGTAGGAAGAGCTATAAAGTATACGCCATTTACCATTTAACTGGAGCTTTGTTTATTAATATATAACTTTTATCTATACAGGTTGGTCGATTGAGAACAATTTCTCATTTACAACGACGACCTGATTACCTTAGATCAGGGGTCAGCAACCTTTAACAGTAAAAGAGACATTTGGGCTTGTTTTCTACTGATCAAAACCTAGAAGAAGCCGCAAAGTCTTAATTTAGCCTTTAAGAAATTTGCATTCATGACTTTAAAAAACAAAAATATATATATATATTAATTGTGTCAATTTTTTGGCACAAACAGAAGCAAAAATACAAAAAGAACCTAGCATCTCTCAAAATTTGATTTTTTTAAAATGTATTTACTTTTTTTTAACGTTTGACAGAAGCTCAAATAACTTCTTTTCAAAATAAAAGATGATCTGTTCCAAACAGGATCATCTTAGTGCAGCTCTGGACAGCTAGTAACCAATGTTGTTCAGCATAAGATAATATGTGATTTTAACTCATAAAAGATCAAACTTTTTACCAAAGTTTTGCTTTGCACCTCAGACATTTATAAATTTAACTCATCAAAATTAAATTAATGCCAATTAAGTAATCCTTACTTTAAAAATTGCTGTTTTATTTTTCTTTTTTTATTTTTTTGTTCTTTTCCCCTCTCTTTGTCCTCAGCAGTCTTCCACTGCTGGGTTTTGTTATTTTAGTTTGGATCTTGGTAGTCTTAGTTTACAGGCTTTGTTTATTTGTTAGGTAGTTTTGGTTAGACAGTCATTATCAGGAGCTGCTGACTCTGACGGTCGACATGTCTGGATCAGCAGTCTCCATGACTTATTTTCTGTTTGGAGCTACCATGGAGAGATAAAAGAGACACATGTGGATCTGGAGCTGCAGGTTGGAGACTCCTGCCGTAGAATGTACGTTATTATTGTAAAGACATGTTAGTATTTCTTGATCATTTTATTTTAATGTTGAATAGACCATTAAATTGACATATTGTGTTTTAGATTGTTCTAAAAAATATTTTGAAGAAAATAAAAAAAATATATTTGTTTACAAAATAGTTATATATCAAAGATTACCATAATATATTGATTATTGCAATGTTTGCCATATCAAGATTCAATCGGTATTTTGAGTTACTCTGAGATTCCCAGCCCTATTTCTGAATTCTCTGTTTGCATTCTGTCTCTCACTGTTGAATTGTTTCTTTGATGAACACAACAGACCAAAATAAGCTTTTTAAATAGGACAATTTGCAAAATCAGTGACTAACAGATTTTTTTATTCCCTCACTGTATGTTGATGAAAGTATTTTTAACAGAGCAGTTTAAAACCTTTTGATTTATTGTGTGTTGTGCTTTGCTCGATAAAACGGTTGAGTTCGGATTGTGTTTGTTGTGTTTTGCAGCCCATCAGCCAGCAGGGATCCAGGCTGCAGAGCCACAAGTTCTGTACCAAACTACCAGACCAGCAGCAGAGAGCCAGTCTCTGGTGCCTGAAACGCGTGCCTCCCCCTGGACCTCCCCGAGGTCTAGCCCAGTTGAAACAAATAGAGCAGCGATCAGCAGCTCGGCTGAGACATCTGAAGAGAACGGTATCATTGAGTCAAAGCCTTTTGAAGATTGGCATCACATCAGCCAAGCAGAAGAGGATACACTAGATGACTCTAAGAGCAACAACACATTGAGTTCCTCTGAACCTGACAGCCTGGAAAGTTCTGAAAGTCCAGCCCTTGAGCAAACGGGTGGCAGTTCTGTCCGGACGGATTCTGCTCCATTATCCAACATGATTTCTTCCAGTCCCCAACCTCAGACGACTCATAACATTCTTGTTGAGTTTGTGAAAAGTCTGATGAGGCCTTTTAAGTACTGGACAAGAAGCAAAGAGAATGAACCTACGCAGCCTGATGAGAGAGAGGAGCAGAAGCAGACACCCACAGAATCATCCACTACAAGAATGAGCGTTCAAAAACCAGCTGGGAACAAGGGCAACTTAGACAACGCCATCATAGAGCACAGGAGTGGCACCTTTTCACTTAGAGCTGTAAGTGAAGCGGGGAGCACAGAGGAGGGCCTGTCCGAGCAGGAGAAGGAGCTGCAGCCCCTGATAAAACTTGTGCCCGCCCTGCAGGATGCAGAGACACGTGACCCCGTCACTCATCAGGGTCCTACCAACAACCCTCCAACCACTCAAGGTCAGCTCTGATTTCTGTTTAAGACTTAGTATAAACCTTTGGAAATCATGGATTGTGTGAATACTTTCACACTATAGTGATCCGGTTTCTCTTATTATTCCTTAATTCATCAATAAGTTTTTTGATTCAAAAAACTGAATCACACTTTCAGCAATTTCTACAATCTTGGTATCAAAACGTTTAGCTCATTGACATGTGCTTTTGGTATTTGTACATTTTACGGTTTTTAAGCTTTTTACGCAATTTATGTGATTTTTCAGCTCCATTGAAAATGAATGGGACATTTTTCAAATGTATGCAATGAAAATTTTATGCAATTATGGACATTTTAGCCAACTTTAGCTTTTTTTCGTGTTATTCTGTGAATATTTGTGCAAATTATGCAATATTGGTATCAAAACGTTCAGCATGTTAAAGGGTCCATACCATGAAAACTCTGCTTTTTGAGGTTTTAACTCTTCATTCCTCTCTATAAAGAACCCAAAGCGATATTTTGATCCATTCATGCATTTGAGAGTAATCCTCTAAAAACCTGCACTCTCAGCAGCAGCCCCTCCCATACCCACACTGACATTAGCATGATAGGAACCGCCCCTTTCAGGAAGAGTCTGCTCTGACAGCTCCGCCCCAGTTTTACACCAACACTCAATTTCTCCACAGAGCTAGTGATGACCACAAAAAAACTTTCATTTTAGATGCAGAATACCGTAATTAATCTATTTATAATTCCAGCTAAATTTCCAATATCCACACAAGTAAGTTTTCTTCCAAAAAACTCCTGTTCTGCCTCTTTTTGATTTAAATTAGAAACTATGCTGACAGTGAAATTATCATCAGAGCCCAGAGCTGTCAAGACCTTAGAGGCCCAGGAATCTGTTAGGCTCCTACATCCTTCACTGTTTCCAGTTTTGTCCTGTCCTGTCAAACAGGTGTTTGTTACTTTAGACGCGGGGCTCCTTTAAGACCCCCCCCCCCCGGTCGACATAGTTGTGCAGACGAAATTTAGCTACTGTTTATTTTTGTGGGAGAAACGAAGACAAAAAGGCTTTAGGATGATGTCACAAAATGGGCGGCACCCTCACGCAACAGCAGGCGGAACCTCGGGAATCAAGTCGTTTTACTTCCGAGTAGAAAAAAATTAACGAAAAATAAGATTTCATAAATAATATTTTTTTTAGTGTTCCAAAGGTAATATATGATCATAAATATGGATATTGTTCACTCTGAAAGGTTTAAGAAAATCATGGTATGGCCCCTTTAGGGACATTAATTCTACTGATGTTTTTTGGGCTAATATTGAGTTTAGCTAATATTTTACCACCAACATTTTTGGCTAATTAGTGTCTGATGAGGTTTTTTTAGGGGGGCTATTTGTCGCTACATTTTCTGTGTGCAGAACTCCATCGGTTGCATGAACCATACGTCAGTTCTGCTAGAACATCTTTTAAGGTAGCTATGTGGGAGTCGTGTCACTTTCGCTATAGCATTTTATGGTCAGAGTATGTCTTTGGACGTTAATAACAATAATAACCTCTTAAAATATAGCTCTTACCTCTTAATATCGCACTTAAAATGTTTATCAAAATGAAACACTTTAGTGTTTAAAAAAAAAAGGAAAAGAAAAAGACACATTAAGGATCAGGACCGTACAATCTTGCAGAGGACTACAAACGGACTTCAGATGTTTTCTTCCTCTGCTGTTTACTCCCCAACTTAAGAGGACAGACACAGCGCCACTTACAGACACTTTATTTTCTCTGGTAATCCAAACACGTTATTAAACAGCAATTTTGATTGCAACATTCGTGACAACTCAGTAGAACTCGCTCACTTCTCATTTTTTCCCGTTTCCAACAAATGAAGAAAAAAGAGATCAAACTGAGAGAATGACTTAAACCGCGTGTCTGTCATTCTATCACAGAGCATTGAGATTTTCTTTAGTCTTTAATGAAAACAATATACGATTATACAGTACTGTTGCATGTGGGCATTGCATTTTTTACATTTTAATTTTAACTTTTTTTTGTTTGGGGGGGGGACCAGTTGGGAGATTACAGCTCTCCCCACTGCTGGTTGAGAAAAACATTAATTAATCACAGAGTTTCACTGTTTGGAAATGACTGTTGTAAAGTTGGCGAAGAGCGGAAGGGCCGTGTGGTTCGCGCATGTGGGGTGAGCGGTGCAACAGATAGAGTTTCACGTACAGAAAATGTGGCAACGCTATTCTTGAGTTTTGCAAGTATTTTTGCACTATGCTAACGTTTTTGGGAAATTGAGCATCTACTGAGGTTTTTAAGGCTAATGTGGAGCTTAGTTATATTTTAGCACCATGCTTACGTTTTTGGTTAGTTTCTCATCTACTGAGGTTTTACGGTGTATTAATGAGTTTAGCAAATATTTTAGCGTCATGTTGAAGTTTTTGGCTAAATTTGCATCTAATTAGTTTTTTTCGGGGGGGGGGGCTAATATGGAGTTAAGCTACTATTTTAACAACATGCTAGCTTCCTTGACTAAGGTGGCATCTACTGAGGTTTTCCAGGCTAATTCCGTCTTAAGCATTTTTGTACCGTGTTAGATTTTTTTTTGGATATGGCAGCATCTACTGAGGTTTTTTTGGAATAATTTGAAGTTCAGCTGCTATTTTAGCAATGTTGCATTTTTTTTCATGAAATTCTTTAAATTCTTGGTGCACTTTCTGGAAATTATGCAAGTTTTGTATCAAAAAGTTCAACCCATTCACGACTTAATTCAGCAATTAAAATAAAAGCCTTTGGCATCTTTTGCAAACAGCTTCAGCATCTTCAGCGACTACTTTCAGCAAAATCTTTCACACTAGCATGATCACAGGTAATGCAACTTTTCTAGTTTAAATTACTTCTAATTAGTCTTGCTCAGTTTTAAGATGAACTGAAACCAAATTCTGACTTAACAGAATGTGTGCCGTTTCAAAAAGTAAATTAATATTTTTCCGTGAACGTACCATCTTTTCATGTCATCTCTGGAATGCAGCTGCCTCTGCGCTCCTCTTTTCCCTCAAGCATGCTGTGATATATACTCCCCCACAGGGCAATAGAAGTGTCTCTCAAAATTTAATTAAACTGTAATTACATACAAACAAAGGGAGCGTGTCACACACCAGATAGAAATGCAAAACATTGCAGTGAAAGCTGTTGTGCCTGCATTGTCAAAGGCAGGCTTTGTTTACAGTGCAGGCTGTCACAGAGAAAACAGCTGGAAATCTATTTCATGCAATACAATATTTTAAATGGGGTTTTCTTTAGAATCCAATACACCTACTTTCATCACTTTAGCTTCTTCCTTGAAGTTAAAGATCTGAAATGTGTAAAAGAATTAGTGCAAAATTAATTTGAAACATTTTATGAGAAAAATGAAAATTATAAAAATAATAAAACTTTAAATTGAAGATGCAAGTCTGAGAACTATATCATGGGAACAGAGGAAAAAGAAATGGTAGTGTGTTGGTCACATGCTGCAAGAATCCCCTGAAATGCAAGTTGGACTGTCTTATTTCATCTGCTCCTAAAAAGCACTGTTAAAAAAATTCAAAACTAATTTCTCCTATTTTTAATTTGAGGAGAATGAAAAGGTGGCACACTGAGGAAAACTCATGATTGCAATCACAATATTAATACAAGAAACGCATGCCAGTCTGTAATTTGGCAAAGAAAAGTGAACGGAAGCCATTAATAAACTATGCTAAATCTCTGGATTTAAAATGTTTTCCTTTAAATGCCCACACTCATATAGCGACATGCACATGCTGGGTAAGAGCTAAAAAGGGAAGCGACAGGACGAAGTCTTACACAGACAGCTAGAAGAATGACTCAATAAAAGGGAACCTTTTCTCACCCAGCAATTGCTGTCTTTATTAATATAAATACTGGCTGCCATGCAACCTGGACTACCATGGCAACCTGATGTCAGGGTATCACTGAACATCCAGCCGTATATTATTTACTGCCTTATCCAATTAACACAGAGCTTAAGCTGCTCCACTGTTCTAGGTAGTTTGGATTTATTTGGGGTTGGTTGTCGGTACAATCACAACCGTTGGGGACGGGGGGCCTGACTGTGGCCTGACAAAGAAAGTAGAAGGACAGAGAGGAAATAAGTGAGGAGAAGCTGCAATGGTGGAAATTGTGAAGTCTCTTTCTATTCTAAGGTGAATGAAGGTTTTGATCACAGGACTCGCCTTGGATCCTAAGGGTCTTTTTTTGTTCTCAGTTGCCTCTTTTATGCTAAACGTAAAGTCTCCCTCCGATGAAAATCCTATATTTTGAGTTTTTAAAATGCATGTGTGGCATTTTTCTTATGAAAGAGAACAAATGTAATAAGAAATCATTTTGTTTTTTCATTTCCGAGTATTTCTCCTTTTAAATTGCTCTTGATCTGTGCCAAACATGCCAAATGCCAAAGATGGTGTCTTCACATTGACTGCAGTCAAATGAGCCGCCGTTCACATTTCTGTGGTCAAATCAGCATCACTGGATTTTTGGTGTGAGTTTCATCCAATACTTACGGTAGCAGGACTGAGAACGCTGGAAAATCTCCACCAGACTCCACGGAGCTTCTTGATGTGACCACGGAAATGTGAACGGCGGCTCATTTGACCGCAGTTGGAAAGGATTGTAAATCAATGAAAGAGCATTTTGATGTTAGCTTTGATTATTTTATCAAGAACTCTGAGAAACCAATGATTGAATGTATTGATCACAGTCAATAAACATTGGAGAATTAGCTAAAAGAGTCTTTGGTGAACTGGAAGGAGAAAGAATCAGGATTTTGGAGGAAGTTCTGTCCATGAAGATCTTCACTTCCTCGTCCAGCTGACATCCGGATCAGAACCATACGGCTGGACATTACCCAGATTGATGGATGTTTTTATGTAGCAGCAGTGAAGATTTATGCTAGAGAGACACAGAGCTATCATAATCAGACGGGGGAGATCAGGGGCGGAGCTCCAAAAGCCACGACCCCTTTTGGAAACAGAGACTTCAGATCAACATGAAAAATGTCTTTTAAGACATTTAAGTTGTCGGATTTTGGTTAAAAACTTCATAATCAAAATTAAAACACTACTGAGAACGTTTTTTTTTTTTTATAAAAAACATCGTCATAGGGGGACTTCCACAGTTTGTTCAAACATAAGGCAAAATGTATCAAGAATATTTTGCAAAAACAATGAGGAAAGTTTACATTTGTGCCTACAGTAGACTAAAGTATTGTGAACAATCTGTTTATAAAATAATATTCTCTCAAACTTTGGTTATTATTATTACTATTATTTTAGTTTGAATAGAGCCAGATTGACAGATAGTTTCTATGTCTGTCAAAAAACTACTACCAGTCTTGTTAACCGTCCAGCCTGAACTGATTGAAGACAGACAGTTTGCTCTAGCACTAATCCAGATGCTCCTCGCATGATCCTTATGAAGCAGCTAAACTGCTCCTATCGTCTCCAGCCTGTTCAGTCTCTGTAATAGAAGTCATATCTGTTGATGGGATCAGGACTGCCTCGTCTTCTCATTCCTTTCAGGTTTTGTCAGGCTGACCTCCAACTGTTTCTTCCTGTAAATGAAGTGAACACAGTAGAAACAGGCAATTAATGTCTGAATAGAGTTTATTATAGATGTATTATCCAGTATTTCTTCTTTAGGATGCGGCTAGAACCCCAACACACTCGAAGTTTGATCTCTCATGAAGATAAGGTCAAATTGTCTCATTTATCACATTGGTCATTACAGAGATGATAAACCAGATGAATGGGCTTCATTTTCCCCCACTTTGATTAGTGTACAGAGTAAAGGGATGTAATTAGCTGTTTTGATTATTAATAAGAGCGTAACACCAGAGTACAAGTCTATTATGGAAATGAACCCCCGACTCATAAGGCATAAGGCAACAGAGCACCTCCTGAATAATTCACACACAGTTTAATGTTTTATGCATGGACATCTTTGTGTATATTCTTCCTCATGCGGCAAATCTTAATATTTTATTGCTGTACTTTTGGTTCATGTTACCCAGGCTGTGGAGAACCGAACTGAGCCGAGTAATGAGGACTAGCTAGCTGACCCTCGAAGAGACTCGGTTACAGCTTTGCCTCAAAAGTCTCTCAGACCTCCAGTGACACATGCAGACACATCAAATGGTTGAAGCTGAGTTTGTTTAGTTGATGTTGTGCAGTGAGCTAGTTTACCTACTAGTGCTGCCACAGACGATTATTCACCGATTAATTTTTCCAATTAGTTGACTAATTGGGTCATGGGCAAATTTGATGTAAAGCACACATCTTAACCATCAATAGATTTAAACTAACTACAAACTGGATATATAGCATTACCTGCAATGATGCTATTGTGAATGCTGTCAGCTGAATTTGGGCGCTGAAGATGCTGAAATTGATAGATAAAAATACTGAAGTTGTTAGCTAAAAATCCGGAGGCTGATAGCCAGCTGAAATACTAGATAAACTCCAAAATAGCCTAAAAAAAACCATAATAAATGCCATAATAGTCAAAAAAGCTAGCATAATGACATTATAACTTCCAACTTTACTACACTCTGACTCCATATAATATAAATTAACGACTAATCGATTAGTCGACTAATTGTGACAGCCCTATTACCTACTCTGACATACATGGAGGTTATTTTTGAATCAGTGATCATATAAAAGTAAAATCTTTTTAGCATGTGAGCGCTTTCACCACAGAATCCTGTAACTGAGGTCGTTTTGTTTAACTGTTTCAATGAATCCCTCCATTTTGCTAAAGCTTGGTCATATCTCCAATTGATAATCTGCTGTTTTCTGGACTAAATGGTGCAAGCTAAATCTGTCTAGTTTGGCTGTAAGAAAATACATTAAAGCTATTTTTAGGTAAAATGACTGTTGAAATTGCAAGTGTAATTTTGTTCTGCTTTGGAAGCAAAAAATATCAACAACAAAACATAAAGGCCAATAAAAATGTAATGTTTAGACTTAAGAAATATTAAAATCAATCTGAAAATAGGCAGTAGAGTTTGTTTTCTTAGAATTTTCATGACTATTCCATTGCAGCAGGTTGATAGTTTCCTTGTTTCTACAATATCTGTTTAGGCTTTCCAAACACAATAGTTGTCATTTGAACCCTTTTGTGACGAAGGGGCTGAGGCGTTTGGATCCATATGCAAATGTCATTTAATGGCGAGATAAACAGACAGGGAGAAGGCAGAGTGATGCCCAGAAACCAGGCAAGGGTCAAACAGAAGCAGCGAGGCAGGAAGGCGAGAAAAAAGGCAGGAGTCAAAACATGGGGAATCAGACAAAAGGAGGTACGCTCAGACTGTTGCCAAACTAAACAAGACTTCGTACTGGGCAGAGGTTGGAGAGGGAATTATATACAGAGTGGATGATGAGATGATGAGAGACAGCTGAGGAAGACTTGCACCAGAGAGCAATGGATCATGGAAGATTTAGTAGAGGCAGGGACCATCAGTACCCTGGTGAGAGCTCCCTCTGGTGGTTGGAGGTGGAGATGGATGGTTGAAGAATAATACCTTTTAAGTAAGGGATAGTACCCGACGAAGTGTGCATTATGAGAGATTAACGCACGACACGGAGGCCTGAACCATCCGACGCGAAGCTAATATATTAGCTAAATGCCAAATTTGCCTATTTAAAAAAAAAAAAAAAAAAACTTTGGGTAGCAAAAAACAGCTAGCATGTATCTGTAAAAATAGCTAAACTTCAAAATATCCTAAAAAAACTGAAAGAAACCTAAATTAACCAAAACAACTAGTGTGTAAATATTAGCGTAACACCAAAACAGCCTAAAAAAACTGTAAAAGAAAAGTCTAAATTAGCCAAAACAGCTAGCATGTAGCTGAAATATTAGCTAAACTCCAATAAAAAAACGTAGTAAATGCCGAAATATTCTTAAAAGCTAGCAGAATACCAATTTTTAAAACTTCAAAGCCATGACTTTTAAACATAATTATGAATAATAAAAAGGCAGGAATATTATTCCAGAATAAATCAATTTAACATTTATATAATTTTCATTATACCATGGTCTGGGTGAATACTCGATTCTGATTGGCTGCTGGGTGTGGATTAAAAAGTGATAATGGCATTTAGCTAATACATTAGCTTTGCGTCGGACGGTTTAGGCCTCCGCATCGTGTGTTAATTTCTCATAATGCACACTTTATTTATTATCCCTTACATACTTTAGTCTCCATAAAAATATATTTTGTCCAAATCATACAAGTCAGAAATGAATGCAAGATCGGGTCATTAATAATAATAAAATAAAATGATCTGGAGGGCCGGATATATTTGACTTTGACAGATGTGCATTAGGATGTCATGAACTTTGAACTAATTTAACCTCTTTGTTTTTCTGTTTTCTTCAGACTTTGCATCAACGGACAGATTTCCATTCAATCAACTTTCCAATACATCAAGTCGTCTGGGCCGCAGAGGAGGGTTTGCGTCATCTACTGCTCCCAGCAGTCACTTTCAGTGGGTCACTAACTCCATACATGACCCCAAACAAGCCTCTTCCAGATTCGGGGCCCGTGTGGTCCAAGAATCTTCCTGGCAGCCATTGGAAGCAAAAGCTGGGTCCCTCGAGGTAATGACCATGGCCACCTCCCTTCAACAAGACAACCTAGAGAACTTTTCAGGTGAGGGCAAAGACGAGGACGCATCAGAAGTCAGGAATAGTGCTGTATCAGAGGAAGACAAAGGTCAGGATGGAAGTGGAGAAGGAAGCAACTCGTCCGATACCTTAGAAATTACAGTCAAACATCAGAAAAGCTATTATACCCAGCTGGGTTCAGTAACTGACTCAATATTTAACCTGTCTGATGCCGATGTTGTGACCGTGAGCGAGCACACCTCTCTCTTCCGGTGGCAGCTCTCTGAGCACCCCACCAAATCCCCTGAGAGCTCCACAGAACCAGACACACCCGAGGAGGCCAGAGGGGAGATCCTGTATGCCCACCAGCTCCTTCAAAATCTGTCTTCTGCCTCGTCACATGCAGAAGTCCTGCCAGCATCAGGGAGACAGAGCAAAGATGAGATAAAGACTACCTCAGAAGATGATTTGTGGACAATGCTAACAACTTCTGAGGCAACCACAGTGGAGCTTTCAACCACACACACAGCAGATGTCGGTGTCAGCGCCAGCAACTCAGAAAATACTGTGAGGAGTTTTTCCCTCAAAGAGCCATCCTTTTCAGATGTAGGGGTTCAGCGGGGGATGGAGAAAACTACCACTGACTCTCAAATGCAAAGCTATGCTTCTGTGACTTTAATACCTACTAAAGAAGGAGACTTACAGTTGACCACTATTGCATCTAAAAGTGGCACCATCACCATGGAGTCCAAAGCAGAGACACCTGTGGAAATATCTCCAAAAAGCCCAAAGTCAATGGAGCTCACAACCTTGGAGCCAGAGGCCAGCAAAGACCCAAACAGCCCCTTTGGCATTCTGGTACCAAGCTGGGCATTCAGCCTCATCCCATCAGGTAGGGTGCTTCTTTGGTGCTCCTTACTAATGAAGACAATTGGTAAAAAAAAATAAATAATAAAAACAACCATTATTGATGTGTGAAAAATGGATCTAGTAGTGACACAAGTGCAGAAACACTGATGCCTAATTCCACTACAGTTTGTTGTTTCTGTCTTAATTTTAAACACACATAACTATTGTCTCTAGTTCCATTCAGTATTTCCTCTGTGCCTCCTTCTCATCATGAGCCCTTTATCCATCTCTGTTTGTTCTTCATATCTTAAAGTTCTATTACAGTCCCTTTTTACTCACCGGCCTTCTGTTAAAGACGCCACTCCAGGCTAGGAGTGTGCCAAAATATCGATATTGCGATATATTGCAATATTTAGTCCTGCGATTAATTCTTGATAGGTTCTGACCACGTATCAATCTTTTATTTTTGTTTGAAGAGGCTGTAAAACGTTATATTCTTCATCCTTTGGTGAGATGTTCCTTTGGAGATGGTTAGGGGGCGCACGTTGCACCAATGTGTCTGACAGCTACTTGAATTAGTGAATTTTTGTTCTGTTGTTTACAACAATTTAGCACTAAGTATTAGCACTGCTGTTCACGTTTACTATTGTTAACACTAAATATTATAGATAATTCCAATTCACTTGGTGCCAATGCTTGTCAAAGACATAGCATTATTGATTTCAGCAATGTTTCACAAAAGTGTGTACTATTGTTGCACAAAATTAGATACACGTGGTTTATAATGAATATGTTCAAGCTAAAAAATAAACTGGGATATATTTTCCCAAAAAATATGAGATTTTTTTTTTTTTTTTTTTACCAATTATAAAACTATCGTGAAGTCATCGATACTGTGAGCCATCTATCGCAAAGGTAACCCTGCCCTACTCCAGAAACAAAGCCAGCAATACTCATGTGAGATCAGCAAAGTCCAAGACAAGTCATTAATGGGGCAGAGAGAATGCTATTAGGTTAACTGGGGAGAGACAGAGATCTAAGTCCCTAACAAATCAATGAAGAGACAAACTGCGAGACAAGACTTCTAATTGACTCCAGTCTCTTCTCCTCACTCCGGTTCCAGTTTGCTCACGTTGACTCTGTCCTTTCTGTGGTGTTGAGCTCAACTCTCGTCTCTTCAATGAGCTGAGTGGTGGCAGGATTGTTTGTGCTTTTTGTTTCACTGAGCTCACATTGATTTCTTTCAGCAGTTAATGGACCTGCTACTGTGGTGGAGCAACACCAAGTAAATGAGCAAACATTGTGTATTTAAACTACTCAATTCTTTCTCCTTTGGATTTTGCACAACTCATAAACGTTTAGCTAATGGGGTTATCAAGAAGAACAGTAACATCCTAGAAGTAATACTGTATTTTCTATCTAATGATAGGCAATGGTAGTGTATGCCACTGGCAATAATGTTTAGTCTGTAATTGAGGAATTAGCTTATTGTTGTGAACATAATTCCAAAAAGTCAAATTTTGCCTGATTTGGCTTTCCTTTGGGAAAATACACAACTTGGATGATGGAACGTTTCAATCTTTTCAGTTTTACAGCAGAAGTATTATGGGATTGGTGGGGCATGTTACAGTCAAACTCACATTCAAAGCAGTTAACTGTCCACATTTATTTCAAAACAATTGAAAAAGAATACTCAGATCTTTTTGTTATTAAAGCAGAATGTTGCTGTCTGTCTTGTTTGGACACTGTTGAAGCTAACTAGTTGGTATGAATGATTTTTTTTTAAGACCCTAATGCAGGAGACTGTAGAGTAGGGCTGCCACGATTAGTGGATTAGTCCCGATTAGTCGCGATGTTTAATTAGTTTAAAGTCTAATTTAATTAGTGCTGCCACAAACAATTATTTTAATAGTCGACTAATCACTGATTATTTTTTTCCAATTAGTCAACTAATCGGATCATGCGCAAACTGGATGTAAAGGACACGTCTTAACCATAATTAGCTTTAAACTAACTAGAAACTAGATATGTAGCATTAGCTGTGATAATGCTAGTGTGATACTGTAAGCTGAATTTGGCTCCTGAAGATGCTATTGCTGATAGCTGCTGAAAGATGCTGAAATTTATAGCTGAAGCTGAAAATCCTGAAGCTGATAGCCCGCTATAGTATTAGGTAAATGCCAAATTAGCCTAAAAAAATGAAAAAAGCCCTGAGTTAGAAAAAACAGCTAGCATACAATTGAGACATTAGCTAAACTCCAAAATAGCCTAAAAAACAAAAAAGTCTAAATGATCCAAAATAGCTAGAATGCAGCTGAAATGTAAGTTAAGCCCCAAAATAGCCTATAAAACACAGCAAAAAAGCCCAATTTAGGCAAAATAGCTATTATGCAGCTGAGATGTTAGCTAATCACCAAAATAACCTAAAAAACCCTAAATTAGCCAAAATAGCTAGCATGTAGCTGAAATATTAGCTAAATTCCCCAAAAGCCTAAAAAATCTTTAAAAATACCAAAATAATCCATAAAATTAGCCGAAAGTGATTATAACTTTCAACTTTACTACACTCTGACTCCATATAATATAAAGTAACGACTAATCGACTATTATAATAGTCGATTTTACTATCATAATAGTTGATTAGTTGTCACTAATCGTGGCAGGCCTAAATTTAATAGTGGATTACTCGCCCCAACTCAAAACAAAAAAACATCTATGGTGCGCCCTTTCCAATGTCATTGTCTTTGACACGTGCAGTGGTGCTAATCCGATCAGTAGTGATGTCACAGGAAGTCATAGGGCAGGCATGTCAAACTCAGTTTGGCTCTGGGGCCGGATCCAGACTTTCTGTTCTCAGGTGGGCCGGATCAGTAAAAGAATGTCA